>NC_092862.1:45799640-45817582 GCF_032062135.1 Pyxicephalus adspersus | reverse complement strand
ATCAGTCAAACTACTATAATGATATTTTAATTAGATCACAAATGCTTGGTGACAATTTTTTACAATTCATACTATTGTGAGATGACATATTATGAAGTTCTTACTAGTATATATACAGCTTGATCTCAATTAGTTTGCAGTGTTGCAAAGCAATCCAAAAGTATAAAAAATGTATCACTTACCCAAAGGAAGAAGCATTAAAGATTCTAAATAACTGTAGATATGCACAGAACAGAGCAGGTGTGCGCTAATTAATTGCTATGATCTCACGATTGACATCTTAACAGATCCTCCTTAATCGAGCACCTGAAATCTTATCGCCTTAATTGCTATGATCTCACGATTGACATCTTAACAGATCCTCCTTAATCACGCAGCTGAAATCTAATCGCCTTAATTGGCGGATTCGCGACCCCTATTGCCCACTTTGTTATGAAGGCAAGCATCCGGCTTGGCAGTGAGATGCGAATGAACGAGTGCATATGACTCCAGCCCGCGGTAAACCGGCTCGATATAACGGCGCGAAATAACGCGCAACCAGCGAGCGCAGATTTCATTGATGAATTAGGCTCATTGACTCTGCGGAATGCTTTTTATTAGTGGTTTTGCGTGTGAGCTCCTAGCTTTCAATTCGTGTAACAGTCTAAACACTGTATGACCCTTGTTAGAAACCTAACCTTGTACAAATGTTTTTATATTTAATAACCCTCATTTACTGCCTAAAACAACCCTGCCTTTTCAAACTTCCCCCTTATTAGAAGTTCAAAATGATCTGTTTATTTGCTAATATATGTAATAAGTAATGTGTTCTGTGTAGAAGATTTAGCAGAAATCATGGGTATGTTACATTGTTTCACTGTATCTGCCATATTGACACACTATATTTCATGCAAACTCCTTATTTTCTTAGCACTGTGGGATTACTGTACACACAAGTACCTCCTTACAGTTACTTTGTATAAATTTTTTATTATGACTAGTTTCTTATCGTATATATATATATTGTTACCTAACTATTCTAAGTGGATTAAATTTGACAAAAGGGTAAAATCAAGGCAAGCAACAAGTACATTGCATTTGTAGGAACTTCTGCAATAGTGCTGTGACAAACTTTTTGAACTATATTGATTTCCTTTGTGGAAAAAAACTGCCAAAAGGTAGGCGAGTTTATCTGTGCACAGGTAATCTAATTGAAGCCAAATACCAGCATGAGAAAAAGATGATAGTGATACAATGTAAATATACATATTGCACCGATAGCCATGTCACTAACCATGACCCTCAAAGGTGTCATTAATACAGTCTAAGGCCAGTTTTGAGAGAAAGCCAGTTAACCTAACTGCATGTTTTTTAGGAGAAAACCCAAGCCAAAACAGGGAGAAAATACAAATTCTTTGCAGATTCATTCATTCATTCATGCCAAGAGTCAAACCTGTGATCTGGCACTGCAAAGGAAAGAGTGCTAACCATTGAGCCAACCATGCTGCTAACATAAAAGCAACACTGACATTAGAAAACACATTTTAAATCCTCTAAATTGTATATATTCATTTACAATGCTTCTGAAATGGTTAAAAAATAAGGAAATAGTTCATATTTTTCACACTTAATTTTTTAGTATTCACTAATGTATTCTAAAAATGTGTTTAAAAAAATGTGTTTTAGTTAAAATTTGAATTCACAGTTACCCCTTCTCCTGGCTGTTGATATTTGGAGTACAACCAGAAATATTATATATATTTTGTTTTCTTTACTTTATAAGGCTATGTATAACCTTTATGTTAAAAAAGATAAAAAAGGGTTCCCAGAAAACTAAACCACATGCCAAAGAGGCAGATCTTTACAAACATTTGAAGTCATGGGTTCATTGAGTGATAAATTATTCTCTGACCCATCTTACCATCATAAAAAGTACAAATTTTTTAAATCTTTTTTTTTAGCCCTGTTGAAATTAAAATAATGCATACATAGCCCACTACAAATGTTTTTTTTTTTAAATACAGTGCAGTTAGTTTAAAATAGAATTGTTACTAAAACAGTGACTATGTCTGAACACAATGTGAGGTTCTAACATATATATTTTCCTTTTAATTCAACTGTACAAATGTCTTGCAAGGCCTTAACTGATAATAAATCCTAGCAGCTAAGAGCTTTGTATGATTAGATATATTTGGAGCAATTATGGATAGGTTAGAGCAGCTGGCACGTTTTTGCTTTTGATAAATAGTTTAATATAGAAGTAATCAAACCATTGTCAGATTTAGCTTCTGCAATAATGGCTTTGCTGTTTCAGTTACTGTACTGTACCGTACAGTTTTTTTTGTTTTGCATGCACCTTTAGTATATGTTGCAGATAACCCTAGTCATGGACACACTTTTCATGATTGACATGTGTTCCTGTAGAAAATATATACAAGATAGATAGATAGATAGAGACACAACAAAGTGTTAATATTAAACCTTCAACAAGTATAAATTTGTAGTTCCTAACACTAGGAGACTGCAATTGTTTTTCTTCAGGATCCCTAAGGATTATTGCAAATTGGCTACCTAACAGAGTCCGTGTATGCTGATTACTACACTGTGACAGGTATTTACTAGTATAAAGTATCACCTGGGAGTCTAAATACATCATATGAATTTACTTTATAGAGATTCCATCTGATTTAGAACAAAAGTTTGCTTTTTAAAACACCTTGCTTGTGGACTAATTTGTATTTTTAGAAGCAACTTGTAGATATACAGCATATCATGACATTTTCTAATTAAAAAAGAAAGAACACAACATTTTGCCACCTGAAACGTAATAAATAAAAGACATACATTACATGTTCTGCATTTAGAATTTAGAATGACATTTTGATGGCTACATGATGCCAGAATTCAATAAGACACTCTATCTTTTTTCCCTATCATGACATAAAACTAGCTAAATGTATAGCAAGCCTAATTGAAGATGTCACATATTTGATAAGGAATGCAATCCTTCCAATTTCCTGTTGTCTGGTTACAGGGGCTTCACTGAAAAAAAATCACAAAAACAAATGAAGATTTAAGTAGCAATTTTTTTATCTTTTAATGGTGGATGGAATTGCTACAGCAAATATCATTTAGATTATCAGATTTGCCCCATTAAAAAATACAATTCTGAAATATGTATATAGGGAAACACAAAAATGAAACAATTAGAAGAAACACACTAGCCATGGTATGTTACCCCATGCTAGGTTGAAGGACAAACCTTGCTTTGTAATGGTGTTCCAATTATCCATATATATATATATATATATATATATATATATATATATATATATATATATATATACTGTGTGCAGTCCACCATCAGACTAGCTTGAGTCAAAAGTTGTGAAGCTGTGGTGATCGGATATTCAGATCAGAGTCAATTGCGACTCAGATTTCAACTATCTGGACCTCAGATTTGAACTTGGAGTTTAAGCATTCACAGCTTAAATTCAAGTTAGGATATGCCATGCACAGTAAAATCATCCATGACAGGCACACATGTCTCCAACTTTCACAGTGGACTAACATCAGTACAGACAGAGCACAACTAGACAAGATGTCAATTTTGCTACTATGTTACTCATATAGTCCTTGAAGCAGATAATAGAGACAAATAGGAGTTTTTTTTTAAATATGGGATAAAAGAGATGGGGGCAGACAGTGATTGCTGCTAATAAAATTCACCCATTTTTCTCGTATTGTGCTTGTTAAGTAAATGACAGCATTTTTCCAGCTCTTGACTTACGTGAGTTTTGTAACTGCTAACCAAGTGAAATACCAGCATTTATTTCCAGTTATAAAGAGACAATTTTTAAAAATTGTTACCTTAAAATGTTCTTTCATTACTTATATTGTGAGTGTAAATCTGCTAGTTTTAAAAAGTCATTATTGGGTCTAAATAAGACTGTCAACAATATTAGCCTCAGCCATTAAAGACCATTTGTGGATCCTCAACTCAAACTAAGAATGTTGGGTTTGGGTCCAGAATTTACTAAACTATGAGTAGGAGCACAGAGGGCACCAGCTGGGCACCAGCAGCACCTCCACTAAGTACAACGTAGGCAGAACAAGGTCCTATTATGAATGTTTTCACACGAGGTAATAGGAGGCAGATACCTCCCAGCAATGCATTGATACTTATGGACTGGCTGCCTCATTAATCATCCCAGTCACAGCAGGAAGAAGATGAAGATAATGAATATGAAACCATAACATATAACTAGGGTACCTCTACGTCCTCCCCTACACTCAGAACCACTCTTTTTGAGTGAACAGGTTCACAATGCCCTTCTCTGTTTGCAGACAATATTCAATATTCAGTATACTTATATACAATATAAGACTATCCCTCAAGAAATCAGGACAGGAAGGTTTTGTGAATTAAAAGAAAAAAGAGTTGATGGGGTAGAGGAGAAGTGTGATGGCACACAATGTTTATTCAGTTTGGAGGAGCTACAGAAGTTGAGTGCATAGGAGCAGAGCATTGATAGTGTCACAATTGTTATTTGCTATCTTGGTTCTGTTGGTGGCAGTAGATGTGGTCCTGATGGTGGCAGTAATGGTGGTGCTGATGGTTGAAGTGGTGTTGCTGGTGGTTGTATTTGTAGTAATCTATTACAAAAAAAACAGGTATCAGAAAACAGCAGGTAGACATGCAGCACTCTGTGGTAAATACATTGAATACTTATGGTTGAGGCAAGTCAACAATGATGATGTTCTTGACAAGACATGGGAACCGGATGAAAGTGATGAGGACAATATTAGGAAAAAAAGGCCAGTACTGAGCAGCAACACCCATCCAAAAATAAACAATTTTGTAAGGGAGGGATTCTGAAAAAGCTTGCGAGATTCTGAAAAGTCTCATTGAAGTTTCAGAGATACTTTTGACTCTTGCACAACCCTGAGAGCTTTAAAGTTGTGGAGGTATGGTTCATAACATGTCCCCTTATCATCCCTATTGGGATAACAAAAACGATACAAAACTTTTACATTAGGCATTTTATAAAAACACTACATATGTAGTATTTGTCATATGAGATAATCTTATAATAGGTTGGAAATGCATAGTAGTTCCTTAGAAAGTATAGTGTTATTAACATTTGCATAGTAACAATTCCAGATATTTTTGTTTTCAGATAGGAAGGTAAGGGTAACTGGGGAACAATAACCAAATCCAAGAAATGATCCTTAGCAATTGTAATAAGGAAATAATGAATAGGCTAATGAGTATAAAAATTAAAATAAATATATTTACAAACAATCAGCCAACAAGTAAGTAGGTACCTTTTGGCTGAAGAGAGAGACAAGTAATACTAATGTTACCACCCCACTTACAGGTTATCTGTTTAGCAACGTGCAGCATCACCTGCCTCCCTTTGGTCGTGAAGTTACACCTTTCTTCCCATCATCTGCACAGACAGTGAGGCTGCATACAGCTGAAAGGGATCAAAGAATTCATGCTGCAGCCAATGAGCAGTTTGGTTCCTAGATACAATCCTGTTCACCTATTTAAACCTCCCTAGTTCCAGGTTTAAGTTTCTGGATCCTCTTGTTTTCTTAACTGTCTACCTCCCCAATGGTATTCTGCCTGTTGGTTTTGTGGATACCAACCCCGGCCTAATCCTGACCTCACTCTCTGTTTCTCTGTAGCCAGCTGCCGATTATTGCCTGCCATCTGCCTCACCCTGGTACCTGATCCCTAGCTGTCCTTACATTGGAGCTCTCTGTTCCACTTGCCCCTGGTAGGGAGAGCCTGAGGGTTGGTGCAACTACTTCTGATGCTTCTACCCTTGTTTATGTTGTTGCTGCTGCTTTTTTTGCCAATAGGGGTCAGTCAGCATGATGGTAGGTAGTTTTTTTTTGTATAGATGTACCTGACTTATTCTCCTTATCCTTTTCATTTTGTAGTGGTCAGTCCTCCATTGGAGACTGTTTGGCCAGGAAACAGTTGCATGCATCCAGCCATCCTTTGGCATGCCAACTGAATACTCTCATTTAGCCTGTAATGTGTCCACTTCCCAGAAATTTACACTGCATAGTTTGGTCCATGTGATGGCAGACACAATAGCAGTAGCTTTTGGCAGGGGCACTACATGTCAATCACAGTCAATTGGATTAATGTCTGGTGGGGCACTGACACATCTGCAAAGTGGGAAATTTTATTACCCAGTTCAGTGGTTTGGAGAATGAACTTGGAGAAGTATTTGCTCCTCTATTTATTTTTCTTCTCTTTCTAATGCAAAAAGTAAATTTCACATTGGCTTTCCTCCAGCTACCTCCTACCTACCAAATTGACAATATGGTAACAGTCAATAGGACCAATATAGTGGCTGCACCAGAAAGGTATGCACCCATTTCAGTAGTTCCTACACTGCAAAAAAAATGTACTTGAGGACTTCCAGAGAAAGGATGTTCTCCAAATTACATGACATGATCCGTGTACCCCCTGTTAAGATACTAGAAGGTGACAAAGGTCATCATTCTAATAGACTGTGAGGTAGAGGATGAAGGCCCATAGGAAAGGGCCTTGGTGAGCATGGCAAGTTGTATGCTTACTTGTTTTCACAGTGACAAGTGTATTATTGAGAACAGAGACATAACTACTGGGTGGGCAAACTTTGAGTCCCTTACTATTGCAGCAAATTTGGAAAATGTTTCAAGTCTTGTGAAAGAGAGGCAAAACTGCTCCATTATGAACAAACATTGTGCAGCCATGCCAGGTAAGCCTTTTCCTGTAAAGAACATACCAGTGCCTCATCTTATCAGCAAGTTCTCTTTGTTCCATACTGCATCAGTCCTCCATCCCTCTTGTTTAAGTCAGACCTACCAAGAGCATCACAAGTAGGGGTGAATTTATCATTTTAAACATATTCAAGAATTATCTTGAGCCACAGTGGCAACATGTGGGCAGGGAGTTAAAAGAATAAATATAAAATCTTATCTGCTATTAATATTATAGAGTTTTGTGGTTGTTGCATCAAGTGTACAGGACTTTACCCTGTTCTTTTTGTTAATGCTGGTTTTTCGTTTCATCTATGCTGGTGGGTTCATAAAATATTGCTGTCTTCCTCTACCATCTCAAAAACAAAAACTTCTAGCCTGAATAATGGTGTTTTAGTTAAATGTTTAGGCAAACACACTGTTTCTACCATCTTAATTTTTCCCAAATCAAAGAAATCGTAAAATGTTTGGTGAATAAAAACAGACCTAAGCCAACCACTCTTCACAAAGGTCACTTCACTGCTCTTTGACAAAGTAACTTTTAGTTCCAATTGGTTGAATTAGGTAATGAAGAAAAATTTGATTGGTTAATTTATGGAAACTAAATACAAGTAACAAAATCAAAAATCTTATCTTTCACTCTTTACAATATAGAAAGTTATAGCACTGAAAAAATTAGGAGGCATTTCATTTATTGAAGATCTACTTATCTTAAAAAAATCATATCTTGAAAATTTTAATCATTGTGTCAATCAGTAATTAAATTAAACAACTTCTAAGCTGCTAAAACATCTAGGTTGTGATAAACTTGTGCGTTTTATTGTTAAAATTAGATAATTTTGCAAAGTGTTATATTTCAGCAGTGTATTCATGTGTCAGGATTAGTAATTGCTTCAGGAGTTTCAGACACTCCCTAGGCTGTCAAGTAATAAGCCACAATGTCAAAAAAGTGGATTTTCCCACAGGAGGAAAATACTGCATTCCACAAGTAACAGCTCAATATACTCATTATCCTTTATCTTTGAGGTTATTCCCCTTAACTCAATCGTCAGATGTATTATAAATTTTACTTAAACCTTCTGTGTTTCATATTTTAAGACTTTAAATTTGATTTCAATATAAAAATAGAATAAAAGGCTTCTCCTTAAGTCTTACGTTTAACATATACCTATATTCTGAAGCCACACAGAAACATAAAATGGGTTTAGGAATATAGACAGTAAGCCCCTATGTCATTGCACATTGTCCTAAAGACTCTTACCTTTCAACACAAAATCTAGTAACATAGCCAACTTTAATTTGTTTGCCATTTTATTGTGCTTATTATTTTACTTAATACGTTATATATTAGCTATACCAGTGATAATATTATTTAAAATATTTAAACAGTCTGGTTACTGTTAGTGCAGGCTGATGAATGAAGTTATTTGTGATAAATTATTTTTGTTTACATTTATGAAATTATAATTTTATATTTTCAATTTTAATGGTAGAGCTGTATCTAAATGCCTTACCCCACTGGGTATTTACAGGGGGACTGTAATGATTTTGGATCAGTCTTATTTTAAATGACTACATCACAAACTACTATTTTATATATGTTTACACTATCTATATACATTTTTTATACATATAGAATACAAACACGCCCAAATAGAAGTGCATTATGGATTTCATAAAGAAGGAGCACATAAGAAGTTGTTTGCTTTTAGATTGTAACTGTCTCTCTCTAACTAAAACTTAGTAATAGCTAGACAGAATTATAAGACTTCGCTGGGACTTTCCTCAAAGGTATTATTTCAACTTGGATACAACTTTTATGTATGATTCATTTACAAATTTCCATTCAGCCCCCTGAATTTTAAAAATAAATAATGTTTGCCTTATCCTTATTTCAAATAACATGTGCTGACTTAGTATAGGCATATTTGAGTTATAGCATTAGTTGTTTAAAAATGTTTAATCTGTGCTTTACCCAGGTTTTTGATCCCTAATATTGTACATGAGTGGAAAGATATGCCTTTTTATATTTCCTTATTCCCATTTGGAGGCTGATATCAAAAAGTTAATGCCACACCAAATTTTTGAATCATATGATGTGACTGGAATTATTCCACTTTCTTCCTTAAAAGGATTTTCCATTAACAAAATATCATACCCAGTGCTCTGTGTGTAGGATTTTGTTCTAGATAGTTTTAGATAATTCAATATATGAAGCAAAGTATGTAATGTCACAGTATTTTCACACCCAAAGCTTTATTAATAAAAACATGGAATTTACAAATCTAGTACAACAAAAACCAAAAATAACAAAAAACCACACAAGCAAAACGTATAAACTAGACAGGCAATAATAAATGATACTTGGTAAGTTACCCTCATAAACAATGTAAAATATCTCACAAAGTACAAAAAGGACTGGAACTGGTAAGGACAGACAGAATTGGAAATTAATCCACCAACTTGTAAGTGAACCTAAAAGTGCTGTTCCAATAATCAAGAGCCAAGTTGTACTGAGGGAACATTAATAGAGTCCCAATACAGTAGAATAAGGCAAAAAGTGCTTTGGAAAGGTTGAGCGGTAAAGATGATTTATAGGGCCTGATTTATGAAAGCTCTCCAAGGCTGGAGAGAATACACTTTCATCAGTGAAGCTGGGTGGTCCAGCAGACCTGGAATGGATCTGTTCCAGGATTGAAATCATTTGCAAGCAAATAGCAAATGACTTTGATGAAATCCATTTCAGGTTTGCTGGATCACCCAGCTTCACTGGTGAAAGTGTATTCTCTCCAGCCTCGGAGAGCTTTCATAAATCAGGGCCATAATGTTTCAGGGACATATCTTGAACATGTAAAGATATGCCTCCAGGCTCAGGAGAGGGATTGACCCTGTAATTTGCCTACATACCTAGACCACTCTAATTCAAAGACACTGAATCAAAGGGCAATCCCACCTAATGTGTACCAAGGTATCAGTGGCTTGACCACACCACCAACAGATATCATATTTCTGTGGGTAACACCTGTGCAATTTTTTTCAGGGGTCAAAAACCATTGTGGTAATATTTTGTAAGAACTCTCTAATGTTGAGCTTATTGAACATTTGTGAGCCAATAAACAAGCACTCTTCCAACATAAAATCTTTCTCAATCTCTCTCCCAATTCCTCCAAAAATGTGGGATAACAGCTCATTGTGGGTTATTTAAAAACACATACGTTATAGATGTATCATGAACCAGTGACATTTTATCTAGACAAACATTTTCAAACAATGAAGGGTGAGAGGGTTATTGTTTGCAAGATCTACTGCTTCAATATAAGTCCTAATTTGTAAGTATGTCCACCAAGGGAAGCCCCTATCCCCAATCACCAGGTCTTCAATGCCTCTGTCTGCCAGAGCACCATCTTGTGGCGGAGTCTCCAGTTAACAAGAAAATGCTCGTCCAATCCTGGAGGCAACTCATGAATTTCAAGCAATGGAGTCAATTGACCAGAAAAGGAAGGAAATCTGCATTTTGTGATTGACCTTATAAAAAATTGCCAGTCTACAGTCTGGATGTCACAGGATTTTACAAGGCATTTCTTACAACTACTACATCCAATGTTGCAAACTCATCTTTTATATGTTTAAAATCAACAATTGAACATGAGAATATTAGTACAAAAACAGACATCACATCAGATTCCCCAGCGACCCCAACATTATTCCCCGGTGACTCCAACATTATCATATATCTCAAATTTGTTTTGAGATTTGCAGCCAGATACAATGTTAAAAAAATATCCAGTTTGTCCCGTTACAGGAATTCATAGAGTATCTCTAAATACTTCAACAATGATTGCTTGTTTTATCTGACATTATTATAATTTCCACATGATACATTTAAGTAGGCTGCCAAAGGAACCAGTGAAATGGTAAAACAAACACACTTTAATATTAACTAACATTTATATAGAGCCGACATATTACGCTGTGCTTCACAAAGTCCATAGTCTAGCTGTCCCTCATGGGGGCTCACAATCTAATGTCCCACCATAGTCATATCTCATTACATATGACATTGAGAATCTAGGGTCAATTTTGGGGAAAAGCCAATTAGCCTCATCACATGTTTTTGGAATATGGGAGGAAACCAGAGTACGTAGGGGAAACCCACACATGCCCAGGGAGAACATGCAAACTCCATGAACATAGTGCCCTATCCGAGATTCAAACCTTGAAACTAGTGCTGAAAAGGCCAGAGTGCTAAGTGCCAGGCAGCACTACTGTTGATGTTCGAATTCGGGTTGTCCCTATATTCGACCCGAATATGGCTGTTCGAATTCGGGTAGACCCGACCCGAAAAACATGGGATTCGACAGCAAAAATTCGGAAAAAAAAAAGTTTAAAAAAAATAATAAAATTAATCTTAAATTAATTTATTTGTATGTGTTTATATTTTGTTCTTTTTTTATTTTTTACAGGTTATCCGACAATGACATTATGAATCATAATGTCATTGTGGGATTCCCGGACCGTGGGAACTTTGCAGTCACAGCTAATTGAAAGCAGGTGCCTTCAAATTAGCTGTAACCGCAAGCAATACAGGGCAATAGAGGATGAATGGAGATACGTATCTCCATTCATTACCTCTACTGCTCTGTGATTGGCTGGGAAATAGGAAACCCTGATGACAGCTCAAGCATAATCAGGATTTCCCTGTCCTCAGCCAATCGGGGAGCAGAGCAATCAGCGGAGCTTTACTATGCTGACAGCTCTGCTCCCCTGATCGCTCCCGCAGCCCTAGAGGAGCTGTGACATGTATTACACATACAGAACATGTCACAGCTCCTCTACGGCTGCAGGAGCGATCAGGGGAGCAGAGCTGTCAGCATAGAAAAGCTCCGCTGATTGCTCTGCTCCCTGAGGAAAGGGAAAGCCTGATGACAGCAAAGGCATGATCAGGATTTACCTTTCCTCAGCCAATCAGGGGAGCAGAGCTGTCAGCATAGTAAAGTTCTGCTGATTGCTCTGCTCCCTCACAGAGCACTAGAGATGAATGGGCACAAGTCTCCCCATTCATCTCTAGTGCTGAATGGCTGAGAAATATAAAACCTCAGCCAGAGCACTAGGGGTGAATGGAGAGGCATGTCCTCATTTAACCCCTAGTGCCCTGCAATCCTTCACTGTCAGGAGGATTTCGGGGGCTGTGTTCATTGTAACCCTGGAAATCCTCCTGTCATTGGGATAACCTGTAAAAAAAAAAAGTTTAATTACACAAACACACACATTAATAAAATAATTTAACATTAAAGCCTTGTCCTATTTTTTACTTATATTTTAACCCTTTCAGGGAATGAGTAAGGGGATTTTTTGTACCCCTGTACTCATTCCCCAGGGTGGGGCGGTGGAGATCTGGGAATCTCCTTATTAAAGGGGGCTTCCAGATTCCAAAGTCCTGCTAAAAATGTTTACAAAAGCCCCAATTGTTTTCAATGGAAGCTTTCATAAAAGCTTAAAAACGTTTGAAAAGCCTCCATTGAGTTCAATGGAAGCGTTTTTTCCCGCGTTTATCCAGCGTTTTAATTTTTTAAATGTTGCAAGCAACGTTAAGGATAACGTTCAAAAACGTGCCTGAAGGAAACGTCCTGGTGTAGATTAGCCCATGGGAATGAATAGAGACTTCAAACATGGGCTTTAAAAAACCTTAGGTTAAACGCTGGGGAAACAGTCCGTGTAGACTAACGTAGCATACACACGTCC
Organism: Pyxicephalus adspersus; assembly: GCF_032062135.1. NCBI lineage: Eukaryota > Metazoa > Chordata > Amphibia > Anura > Pyxicephalidae > Pyxicephalus > Pyxicephalus adspersus. Next base: position 45,805,096 of record NC_092862.1, on the reverse strand, counting down.
AATAATTATCGTTAGAAACGACTGACGAACGACCGATGAACAACCGATTGGCCAAAAAAAAGTGACCAAGGACGCCGACGAACGAGGATTGTTGTTGGAAATAAACGACCGCCACGGTGGATCTGATTGGGCGACGACCTTTCACTATCTATCGTGTACGGTCGTTCAGTGATCGTGCATGTTTCTGCGGTACACTTTCTCCTTTACATGTCCCTCCCTGCATCGTTCAAACGATTGTATCTAGCGTGTGGACACCATTGGTGGATTATATTTGAACGATCATATTGTTACAGCATGTACAGAATTGTGCACAATATGATTGTTCAAGTATATTCGTGCATAATCGTTGATCGGTCGTAATCATTTTCTAACAATAATTATTGGAAGTGTGTACCTAGCTTTAGCCTAATATTGATGTGACAGGTGCTCTTTAATCTTCATGTGAAGTACAGGGGTATGTAATAGCGTTATGTATCTTTTATAATGTATCTTTTTATGTATCCTTTTACAATGTATCTTTTTACAATGTATCTTTTTATGTATCCTTTTATAATGTATCTATTTACATCTGTTTGGAGGCTGTAGAAGCTCTACACAGTGCTGAAAAAAACCCGAATTTTTCCTCCTATTGACTTTAATGGTGTTCGACTTTGACATTCGACCACCCAAATTTTTTTGCTCTATTCCAGCGAATAGCTGCCGAATCGAATAGAGAGCTATTCGACCAACACTAGCAGTGGCTCAGAAAATAACCATTTTAAACGTAAAGTTTGACAGTAAATCTATAGCCATTTGTGGGAATGCTCCACTGATCTACTTGTGAATTTTTATGGTAGTAAAATTTCATGGTTGTTTGTAAAGGAAAAATAAACAGTTTTTTGTTTTTACATAATAGACAATAGTAGTTATATCTAATAGCATGTATAATTTGATATCTATAAACTATCCCCTTTCTCTTTATGTAACAGGTAATAGTAGTGCATACAACTATATAAATATTTACCATTTCTCCTTTTTTTACCAGTTTAAAACAAAAATGATTTCTTTCTTTCTTGTTTTAGATAGTAAATGGAGTTTTAGTGTTTAGATTCTGTGTTAGATTCCAGTGTTAGATTCTGATACTATCTGATATAAAATTTGTTATGGGACATTATTTGTAAATAACAATCTTCCTGTCAAGTGGTTATTTCTCACATTTCCCTTGAGCTGGCTACCCTGACACTGCTGCACATATTATTTTAGTGCTTTTCTTTCTAAAATATAAGCTGATTTATTTGGTTGTATAGCATTTGTTTCTGTTCCTTTCTGAGTTTCCTGTAAAGTTCCTCCTCCCTTTTATTAAATTTGATTTTGCTAAAGACAGGTTTAAACAATTTATTAAAAGAAAATATGAATATTTTCTACTATACAAAATAAAAAAATTACTATAGTAATTTAGTATACTATACTATAAAAAATTTTGATGTATATTTTACCTCAAGGCTGATTTATTAAAACCGAAGAAAAGAAAAAACTGACAAAATTGTAGTATTTGTCCATAGAAACAAACCTTAAAGTTGATTTAAAATGAAAAATCAAGTGTTATGTTTCACCATTAGCTAAAACTTTTTCTTCACTTTGTATGAGTCAGTCCCCCTGGGGTGTGGTTTAAGAAACTACTCAAATTACAAAAGTAAGTGATTAACTTACCATGCTTGGAAATAGCATCACTGAACTAATTTTGTATAATTTTTGTATAAAGATTATAAAAGTTACACAGTTAGAAATGCATTTTATGCTTGTCTTGTTAGCTTAAAAAGAGGTAAATAAATGAGTTACTCAACAGAGGCATAGCTAACTTGTTTTTATTAGGATCAATACAAAGATATGTTAGTAATTTGCATGTCTGTTTTCATGGGAGCAAATGTTATTTATATGCACCATTTAAAAAAATACCAAGAGCCCAAATTGTTTCTAATGGTACACAATAATAATGCTTCCACTGTCAGTACCATTTCTCTTGGAGCCATTTGCTTTAGGGCTTAGTGAAAACATTGCTCATATACTTCAGTTTGAAAGTAATGTAACAAGTTTAAAAGGAAAAAGTTACACGCAAAGAGAAAATAAAGTTAAATTATGATTATATTCCTCTGTTATATCCCTGTGTGCTGGATGGAGTTGTCATTATTAAGACCATATTATATTTCCTAGTTTGCCTTGATTTATCTTCTATTTTTTTTCCTTCCAATTATTAGCCTTTTTTCATGTTAGATTAAAATTAAAATAAACATCTAGTATTTAAATGGAATCTTGCGAATAAGCCTATATAAGCCCTAAGCTATACTATTTATGGCATAGATTCAACAAAGTGCTGAAAACATTCCTTGGGGATTTTGGTCTATAGTGACATGATAGCATCACACGGCTGCTGCAGATTTGTCAGCAGCACATCCATGATGTCATTCCCAGAATTCTAGTGATTTGACACACTGTGGTTGTAAAAGAATGCAAATGGTCAGCAACAATTTTAGGGTAGGCTGTGGCATTTAAAGAATGCTAAACTGGTAATAAGATGCCTAATGTGTCCCAAGAAAATATCTCCCATACCATTACACCACCAGTCTAAACCAATAATAAAAGGCAAGATGAATCCATGCTTTCATGTTTCAGCACAATCTGAGCCTACTGTCTAAATGTTGCAGCAGGAATTCAGGCTCATTGAACCAAGCAACATTTGTCCAGTCTTCTCTAGGCCAATTTTGGTGAGTTAATGAGAATAGTAGCCTTGGATGTCTGTTCTTGGCCGATGGGGGAGGCACTTGATGTTGTCTTCTGCTGCGCATTTGCTTCAAGGTATTGTGCATTCAGTGATGCTCCTCTGCATACCCCACTTGTAAAGAAAAAGTTATTTGTTTTACTGTCACCTTTCGATCATCTCAAATCAGTCTGGCCATTCTCCTCTGGCCTCAAAAAAATTAATTTTTTGAGAAATGCTGTTTACAGATACTCTCACATTTTTACTAGATAACCCTATCTAACCTTAGAAATGGTTGTGTGTAAACATCCCAGCAGATAAAGTTTTGGAAATACTCAGATTGGCCTCTCTGGCACCAGCAACCAAGCCACACTTTGTCTACATACATGAATGCGTTGGTTTGCAAAGTACACCTTCTTTCCATACTAAGGTTTTATGTATCAAGACATAAAAAACAAGACAGGACAGAAGAATGTTTATTACTGACAAACTTATTGTCAGAATATTGTATCTGATATTTGTTTTCTTATATTAAGTTGCAGAAACAACAGTGCTGAATGTTGTTAAGTTATTGCGAAATAAGATTACATTTGTAATAAATGCATTGTGCAGATGGGCCGATCTAAACTTAGACATTGGTTCATTATGTGTAATGACCAGGCATCCAAACCTAGAAAATTCTTCACAGATGGGCTACAGTTTCTGTTCCAGAAGTGCAAAGTTATATTTTTTCCCTTCCAAATGATTACAAAACAAAATATTTTTGTATTTATATTTGTATGTTATACAGTATTTATAATTGATTGTTATATATATCACTTTAAGATTTAATGATTGTGTTCCCATATATCAAGTTATTTTGGCACTGTCTGTTAGATAAGGTTGGCAAATAAAAAATAGTTTTTTTATGTATCATAGCTATAGTTAAAATACCTTTTTTTTTAACATCCTCTTCAGCCTTGGGGAGTTTTAAAAAATCAGACCCATAGTGTTTAGATTTACTAAAAGTTCACATCTACTGGTGTGACTTGAATATAAACTGAGAATTTTTTTTAAAGGCTAACTCCTGGATTATACTCAGGTATATATGGGAACATGAAAGCTATTTTTTGGAATATATATTTCAATTTATTTTCTAGAATGATTTTAATGTATGCCATTCTCACAGATTTTAAAGAACTTTGGTATAATTTTTACCATATATTTTGCCTGGCTCTAGCTGTTATATTTAGTTGTTCTAAAACATATTTCTTGTATGTGCTTATTTTTATTTGGTTTTATTATTCTTAGACTTCTTCATTCACAGTTACACAGTTACAAGTTGCTGCAGCTACTATTAATCAAGGTGACCCTTCTGACCTTTCCGAACTGGCCATTCATTCAAAAGTTTTCTCAATGCATTATTTCCCATGTTAGTAATGTTGTTTTGCTTTTCTGTAATTCAATAAATAATAATTTATGTTTCATGGTGTGCAAATGTTTAAAAAAACATTGTCGGCTTTTCCAAAAAGAAGATATAATTGATGGAAAGTAAGATAAATGAAATTGCCAAAGATCTTTTGTGATACAAAAATGTGTAACTGATAAATAGCACACAGCTACTTTAAACTCTCCCTTTGGACCTATTTGCATCTCTTCTGTAAATTAAAAAAGTATTATCACATTTTTTCTTTTAATATGCCATTGAGGATACACAAACAGTCATGAGTTGTACCACAGTATATAATGTGATGTTCTAATGTTTTCTTTTCTTACATTTTACCCTGGAAACTTTATCCATCACATACACTTGACTTCTGAATGTAAATTACATACTGCTGACCCCTGCACTGACCCAGAGGGGTTTTACATAGTTACATAGGTTGAAAAAGGACATCAAGAAAGTCCATATAAAACCCTTTAGACATGGTTTATTCAGGGGGAGGCAAAAAAAACAAACCCTGGTTCAATTTGCTCCAACAGGGAAAAAAAACTTATTGGTAAATATATTGGCATCTGCCCACTGCTTTTGCTATTTCAATAGCTTCTATATTCAAACAGGCAGGATGAAATTTCCTGGTAAGGGATTTTTTCTTTGATACCAAGTACACCTGAAGGATCTAACTAAAAAAAAGGTGACTTCTTAAAAGTTAGAGTTAAAATGTATAATATAAAATAGTATATTCATCATTTATTTGGAACCATTTGAAGACTAATGTATATTATGCATTGTAGTACTGATGTAATTGAAAAGAAATTTGAATGTTTATTCAGGATTCCCTGAAATTGTGGTATAAATAAAAAAAAGCCCTATTATTTGGTGCCAAAATATTTATTGATATGTTTACTATGGGTGTACACCACAATACAGGTTGACAATCAAAAATCCGGCAACCTCCGGACCCGAGGAGTGCTGGATTTTTAAAAAATTCTGGATTTTTTTTTTTATACTTACCTACACACAGACCTGTCTTCCTCTTGCTGCACCTGTGGACATCTGGCACAGTTCCAGAAAGCAGGCAGCAGGGACATCTCAACGTGTATTTAATGTAGCAAGCAACATGTATTTAACCACCTGAGCGTTACACTGAGGTCTAGATTTCTGTACCAAAAGTGTTCCACTGTTTTTCATGAAATTTTTTTTAAATTGTAGACCTGTAACTTACAGAAATATGTCCGAACAGGGTTCTAGTAGATATTATGAATATAAAAAATGTTTGAAACACACAATCATGTAAAAAAA
>NC_092862.1:45670191-45799229 GCF_032062135.1 Pyxicephalus adspersus | reverse complement strand
TATTATTTTGTATTGGATTGGATACACGAGTTTGTATTCAATCCAATACAAAATGAATGAATGAGTTTGAATTTGAATTTCCCGCACAAGCGCCGACGTCATCGCGCACGCAGGGAGAAGCCGAGCGGCTTTTTTTTCTCCGCCGGGCGGCTTCTCGTTTCAGAAGGACCCGGGCGCTGAATGGAGAACGACGCGGGACGATCAGCGGGACCAGGTAAGAAGCCGGCCGGCATCCTGTGTTCCGCCGGCCAGCGGAACACAAGATGCCAGCCGGCGAACACAAGATGCCGGCTGGCTTCTTACCGGTCCCGCTGGTATAGGAGAAGGCACCCGACGCTGGAGAGGGAGATCGACGGACGACGATCGAGGGAGGACGACGCTGGAACACGAACACGACGCTGGATGAGCACAGCGGGACCAGGTAAGTGGGGATTTTATTTAAGGAAAATCTCGGGGTTAACCAAAACAGCAACTTTTTTTAGCCCGTACGAAGGTCGGGCTTAATGGTCGGGAGGTTAATGTAGTTTCTGCAGAACAGCCCCATCAAAACATTAGTGGCCAAACAGTGTACTGCAGTCGATGTATTGAAAATGTGATCCAAAATTCATGCAGGAAAACTGAAAGGATCGGTTTATCGATGGCCGTATTTTCGATTGTCAACCTGTATGATTTATTTTTGGCACTTATCCCAGGCACCACTTTGATAAACACCCCTTTCTGGTAATATGCAAAAATTACTATGTACCCCTGTACTTATTCCCCAGGAGCTGGTTATCTGCTCCCTTCCTAAAGGAGAGTTCTAGATTCAAATAAGCTCCCAGACAAATACAACCAGTGGGGGTACAGGATGTGGGATGAGGTCTTGCCCTTTAATAAAGAGGAGGACAACTTGTTATACACAAGTGTCCCGAGTTTTCCAAGTCAAAAGTCCTTGTCCTGACTTGCATTTTTTAACATTATTTACAGAAAAACAACATTGTTTTTCACTTGTAGCATTTTTCCCGAGGTTCCCCTGAACCCCAACAATAATTTTGGTAACAATAGTATGTTCAGGGGCTTTGCAATTGACTGGAATATTTTATGGCCATATACTTCAATAAAAACCCAAACTTTCAAACAAATGTTTGTTTTTTACAAAATTGGGCAAATTTGACAATATCATGTATAGTAGACACAGCAAGCTAGGACAATTATGCACTCACTGAATACAACCAGTTTGAGGAGGTTAGGGATAGTGAATGGATTAAATCAGTTTCACCTCCTTACAGCTCTTATCAAAGTGTGAAGAAGAATGTTCTATCTGAGCTCTACCTCAACTAAGCCTCATTCTGTTCTATCCCCCTTCCCCCCATTAATTCCAGCTCGGCACTTTTTGTACCTAACCTTCTTCTGCCCAGTCTTCTATGCCAAGATAATAACGCACAATTCTATAAAAAAAGTCTTTAAAAATGGCACCCCCATAGCCCACTGGGAAAACCTACAATCACTTTATGATTAAGCTTTTGCTGGCTAACTGGACTGCGAGCTAGGCAACATACATATTGTATACGGTTATACAATATGTATGTGAAACTTGTGCTGGGGATGTATATGAGGCTTCTGATGGCTGTCTTTGAAAATACTAGTTCCCTGAGTGTCATGCAGACCCAGTTGCTTTGGTGACGCAGAACAAATATGCCAATCAGAAATTCTTACCTGTCTGATCTGCATTGTTATTCCCAGTCAATGTTTTATGTCATGGAACTAACAACAGCCAGGCAGCTATCATTTTCAGAAGAAGGCAGCAAATGGAGTCTAAATCATCTCTTAATATAAATTTATTTTACAAGCCCTCTTATGCAATATTTTGAAGACTGCTTAATGTGAAGCTAAAGCATTTACAATGAAAAATATCATAAACTAGCATCTTCCAAATACCAACTTACAAAATATTGCTGGCAGGTAACAAATTAGTTTACGGGTCATTGCAATTTACATTTTTCGTAAGGTATAAATATGGTATATGAGCACCTAGGAAATGCCAAATTGCCATCATTTTGAAGCCTAATGAACGGGAGAGAAGTTCAGTTCATTATGACATATGCAGTTTAAATATCTAATTAGTGATTATAAAATACTAAAATGTCAAACCAGCTCATAACTTCTGTACATAATTAGAAGAAGAACTTTTTCATAAGCAATATGTTCACTAATGTCAGATTTCACTGTGCATGTATGTTGATCTAAAATGTGACTATAGAACTGCATGATAAATTACAGAGTTTAAGGAGTTTGGATTTATTAAAGGTTTTCCTCAAGAAATCAATCAGATGAAGAATATTTCATTTTTTTCTTTCATTCATGCAATATTTTATAAAGCAGATGCAATCCCACTGTTTTGTAAACCTTAATAAATAGGACTACACATTCATTGTTTTTAATCATGCTAAGTAATGTAAATGCCAACCTGCTCACAAAAGCCCAGGTAATAAAAATCCCATGAGAGCCATTTAAAAAAAATATTTGTCCACTTTAGCATCCATCACAGTGGACCATTAAGCCTTTTCTACACTGTCACCACTTGTTAGGATGCTAACTACCTCTGCAGTGAGCCTTACTTCTGTTTCCTGACACATCTTTGCACTTATCACCCCTTTATGCTCAGTAGGACATGTATAGCAAACTACTTTCAGCCATGTAATCAATTTATGTGCCACCTAAGTACCTCCTGATCTATTCATAATGTCTTCTTCAATCACGAATACATTTTTACAAAAATCACAGTCACAGTCACAGTGTATTAATTCTTTGATGTATAAACGTCCCACAGCCCATAGAGAGTATAGTATACTATGGACCCAATTTATTAAAGCTCTCCATCATGGGTTCTTCAACCTGGAAGAGACGGTGGACCTGGAATGGATTTAGTGAAGGATTATAAACATTTGCCAAAGAATAGGAAATTATTTTATGAAATACACTTCAGGTTGCTGGATCACCCAGGTTCACACATGGTAGTGCATCTTCAGTCTTGGAGAGCTTTCACAAACCAGACCCTAAAAGTGTAGAGCTTGTTCAATTTGCAAAGTGAATATTTGAAATAAGTAAAAATTGTATTCACTTTAAATACTAAATCATATGTTAGGGAAATAAAAATAATGATTGCTAGCAAGTGTGGTTAATTAAAATGTTCACAGCTAGGTTTGGCAACAATTCACTTAATACAATAAACTTTATATATATTAAACTATGTCCTCCAATAAATCACCGCAGTCGTCACCTATAGCACCCCCTGCTCAGCCTCAGGAGACGTTGCGTCTCCTAGCACTCATTTACCTCCAGGACTTAGTGCGGAGGGATGGTGTCTGAGGATAGGCCGGCAGCCGACCAGGAGCCCACAGATACATAGTACAGAATAATCAGGAAATCCAGAAACAAGCCGAAGTCAAAACACAGGAGATCAGTCCATCAAGTGAGGTACAAAGGAAAAGGCACAAGCAAAGTCGGGGTCACAAGCAAAGGTCAGTCCGGTTCAAACAGAATGTCAGGAACAGGCAAAGGTAAGTAACAGAGAAACACACAAAATCACTCCAGCACAGGAAAGCTCAGCAGACGCTATAACAGGCACCGGTGACTGGGAGCAGAGAGGCTTTAATGTCCCAGCAGCCAATAGCAGCGCAGGACGAGTCAGGAGCTGATCAGCTGATCAGCCTCTAGAATCCCCTTCAGCTGTGCGCAGACTACAAAGGGATGCTGGGGATGCCAAGAATAGATCAGGTTGCACAACTAAAGGGAAGCTGGGGCTGCTGCTATCTTAGTTCTCCTGGCTGCTGCAAATGACATTGCTGGACAGAACAAACAGGATTTTACACTGAATGGTGCACAGCATGGAGTCGCCAGACAGAGAATTTCCTAACATTTTGGCTAAACATTACAGGGCAGCCACTTTGCTGCAATTTCAGGTTCCTATAAGAAAAGTACATGTTCCATGATTCCTTACATAAATCAGGCCCATTCTGTATAAAGAATATTTGTGTTTAAACCTGGTCTCACCTCTCAGGTGGTGATGCAAATAAAGACAACCTGAAAAAAGCAGGAACTCTAGCATAAAGGAGATGCAGTTCCCTGCAAGGATATAAGGTATTTATGAGGACTAATTGAACATAAATTGGTAAAACATCAGGAGAAAGAAATTTATTTTAAGGAAATAAAACAAATATGCATTTTTTTTTTTTTTACATATTTTTTATTTTTTTTAATTTGGTGATTTCACAATGTCTCTAGAATGAATATATCTACAGAGGTGAATAAAGGCTTGTTTTAAAAGCCTTGACCTAAAAATGCAATGTATTGTCATTGTCAATGGGTGAAATCAATTTTTATTTACACTAAGGCTTGTCAAACTAGAAAATACATATGAGTGTTTACATATAAGCAGTGAAACTGACAATCAGCAAATTTTTTCAGGTGACAAATCTTCCAGATCTATGTGTTTTAATGAGAGTTATTGATTGTCTGCAGAAAATAAAATATTGCCATAAATAAAGCTTTGCTTGCCCCCCCCCCCCCAAAAAAAAACGGGAAAAGTATTAGTTCTTTTTCATAATTAATAAAAAGTTAATGCTAAATCAATACTCCCATAGATATATATAATAATAATAAAAACATTCTGATACAAAAGTAGTACATAGGTACAGAAACTCATCTGACTATATTATACCAACTTTATTTATTCTGTACATTCAGAAGAAGTAATATGATTAACAAGCTTATTTCCCTGTATTATAAAAGCATAACAAGTAAACTTCATAAGTTTGTAAACTTCAATTGCATTTTAAGGACTGAGTAAATAAATCATCAATTAAGTGTTATGTAGTCACAATTCTATATATAAAATTCTATCTATTTTATCATAGGTATACACATATATATATATATATACACATATATATTCACATTCTGTGTATTTACAAATGATGACATTAATCATTGAATTACTAATATTATCCAGTACATACATGACATTTCTGAAACCAGAAACTTCAAACCCTTTACCTTCATCTGATTTTTATGAATTCCCTTGCAGAATAAGTACATGCATACACCTCTGTAGAGGGTTTGTAAGGTGGTAGTAGTAGTAGGATTTCCTATAGGTCACTTTTTTGTGTAACTTCCACTCTCTGTGCTTCCTGCATCAACAATTACTTTCCAACAGCCACTGAAGATCTGATTGGTGGCTTTAAATATCTATATAGTACTAAGGCTTTGTGAAAAGGGTTTCTGCAGGATAAGAACAGTGTACCCAACAAGCATATTCCAGGATCAGCGTGTTACAGACATACTGTAAAAGTGTTAGGGAAAATGGAACAATGTTTATATCAAAATCTTAGCCACTCATTAAATAGATTTTACTCATTGAATGCAACTCAAGTTCCTACATCTTCTTCCTTGTGTTTCCAAGTTTCTCATTTTCCTCCCATCAACTCCCAATGAAATATTTTTCATTATTTATTATTCCCAATGACATTTACTGTAATACTGGGGCTCTGTGTTGCTTCTCTGTGCAATGTAAGCAAGCATGGTCCTGCCTCAGTACTTCTATCAAGAACCCTACATTCTGATGAAGTGAGCTGGCTCTTGGGAGAAGTTATATATATATATCAAAATGCCTTAATTGTAGGATGTCAGTTTAGAGGCATGGGCTTTTCTAGGCAGGCTGTATTTAAACCTTCATAATTGAAATATCTGTAATCTGATGAGTGAAAGAGTAAAACTCAGTATGACAGTGCTAAATTATGCTGTAGATCCTACAGTCAGAAAATGAGGCCATCTCTATTTGACTTGTTCCGGCTTCTAATGCACTTTATTATGACAAGCCAGTATAACTGTTTAAGACTAAAGGACTGGCTTGAGTTCAGGTTTAACCATGTTATCTCCCTGGATATGTTTTGCATTCTCTAAAAACTGAGTTTTTTCAATGTGAATCCAACCTTTAAAAATAGTTTTACAATTTATAACATAACATTTTTATATACAGTTCATGTCTGAATCTTGACAAATTGCAGAGGTCACACATAAGATCAGATCTCCAGGCCCAGAAGACCGAAATGTACTGCAGCTGTGAATCACAATTCAGCAGAAGTTGATTAGCCAAGAAACTCTCTCATGTGTTTCATTTCACGTTTGAAGACAACACAGGTTTGTCTGACTTGTAATGAAACCTAATAATTCAACCCTAAATATTTAAACTAAAATGAAACCTGAAATAAGACTACTATTTTATCCAAATTATGAAAAAAATAAACAATCTATAAATAAATTTGTTATAAGTACCTAAAATCTCTTTTCTAATATCAGCCAATCCAGGGCTCAGAAGGTGGGCTATGGGAGAAAATCAAAAGCCAAAAAAAGTAAAAGATACTACTTTGAACACCAAATTCACCTTGGTTCCTTTAGAGACTGGGGACATAACTTGTAGATTTCTTTGTAAGCTAAGGATCTCAAATTTTACTAACATTCTTTGTAGCTACAAATTTTCTATGATTTGGGATTCTCAGTTTTTTCAGGAGTGACATCACCAGTATCTATGGGAAGGGTTGAATAGTGAAAGTTAGGAACCAGGGTTAGTAACCTTGATGCTTTCTTTTTTATATATCTTCTTATTATACTGCTGATCATTTGGGAAGAATGTCACCTTTACAGAAAGACAAAAAGATCATTGGAATTTGTTAAGCTGACCTGAGAGTCACAAACTGCCCATTTTTCAAGATACTCCTAGCAACCTTTGGAGGAAGCCTAGTTGAGATCTGATCTGAGCTAATCTAACAGATAGTGATTTCCTATTCTTTTCTTGTAAGGGCAGCTTTAAAACCGAGAAGATTGTAAATAAAATCTGATTTATCTTTAGCGTGACCCTACTTGATAGAGAGGAACTAGACCTATACCTATTGGAAACATCTATGGGTTCTAGTTTGAGTTCATTTCTCTTTTGCTGCTGGATAGGGTTCTCCCACTCCCCATGCTTGCATCCCATGCCAGGCTCAGTTTTTTTTTTCAGGCTACAGGGTTTTTTGATGTTAAAATTATACTATTTGTAAAATGTGAAAACTGGTGATATAATTGATTTTATTATATATGTGTTTTATATTATATTCTAGTATGCTCTAGTCATTGATGTTCTGTACATGTTCTTTACATTTATAATCCCTGATGAAGTGGATAATTTCTGCGAAATGCGTTGGATTATCAGAATTTACCATGATATCAATGATTTAGACATTGGTCTGGTGTTATGTATTGAGCGTTTTTATGGAATTTTCTATTTCCCCCCTTTTTTATATACACTATTTGTAAAAGACTGTTTTTATATTTTAGATACTTTGTAATGTGTACTAAAACTGCCTTGAAAGTCCCATGAACACACCTGTCTTTCATATACAATACTTAAGGTATTATTTAGGGGAATTTTTTGTTTAGCTCAAGCAGTATGTTTGAAGTTGTCAACCAATCACCACTTATAATAATAATCACTATAAATATATAATAATATATACAAATATACATTAATAACCACTTAAAAATAATAGCCACTTAAAAATAATAAACATTTAATAATTAAAATATTAAAATGCAGCCTGCATATGAGAGTGATATGTCCCTTAATAAAATCATTAAACCAAGATAAAACAGTCTTATAATTTAGGATATTAATTCATAACCACATCAGTCATGATCTCATAAAAGAATATGTAAAGTTGAAACCAAGAAAAAAAAAGTAAAGTATTTCTCCAAGATAAACAGAACCAAAGAAAAAGAAAGCACTGGAGATTTCACTATTTAATGTGATTAATGAGGACAAAAGAACTGTTATTAGATTATTTAGAAAATCATAAAATTAAGACGATGAATATTGATAGATGTATTTAACAAGAGATTAGGAAGTTGATAGCATCTAAAGATTTAGGTATATATCCTGCTGATCAAGGGAAGTTATTGTATTCTTCTTATCTGACAGTATTATTTATCAGCCTATAGAGTAAAACCCTATTATTTTGTTTAGACAATTAGATATCTCAACAAAGGTGGGTTTCCCTGAGGGCATTCTAAACAAAAATGAGAGTAATTTTTTAGCTCCAATGGCACCCAGGATGCCAATTATTTATAACCGTACTATGGTACATAAAGACTAGTTTAAACCACCCAGGAAAACATATAATAAGCAGGATAATCAGTCTTACATCCTATTGGTATAGGAGTATATTCATGTTTATTTACAACCTTTGGTTTTTGGGCTACCATCATATGCTAAAGATACAAGGAATATTTTTAATCTTTTAAATTGGTTGGAATATAATAGTCACTACATTTGCCACTGCAGACATTTCTTCTTTGTATAATAGTATTTCCGGTCTGCATTGGTATGAGGTGTGTAGTGTTACCATTCTGCCCGTCAATCTTCTGTTAACTAACCAACAGCACCCTTTTAAATGTGAAGTTTCCACCCTATCCAGCATTACAGATTCTAATTGCTGTATAATTGCATGCATCTGCTATTCTTCTACAGTGTTGTAAGTCCTGCTATTTTGATTTTGACTGTGATCACACATGCCCTAACCTCAGCCTGATAACCGACTTTTCCTTGTTTTGCATCCTATAGCTGAGGTGGTGCCTCTCTTCTCTCTAGTGATTTCTTCTCCTTCAGCTTTGTTTATATTGTAGGAAAACTCATTTTTGTTTCTTTGTGGTTTCATCTTCACATTTTCTTTTGTGGAATCCAGACTGATGTGGTAATGAATTAATAACTCTTAACTAGGTCTTAATTAAGACTGTTTCCTCTTAAGTTTTGAGTATCTTTGAAGTGTCTATGTCTAATGTTTTCTAATTATGCTAATTGTATTATTTTACCTCAAATGACTGGCTTTTGGTCATTTTACAAGTATCAGTTACAGAGATCTGAATTTTTACTTGAATATGAGGGTCACCAGAAGGTTCTCAAGTGGCCAAAGGCCGTCTGTCTAAGCCAGTCCATAAGAAACATAAAATGTCACCCAAACTAAAATGTGGTAATAATCAAATACAAAAATATATGATCTATTATAGACTAAAAATTAGCAGTGTAGGCAAAATAGGTATAACCACACCCATAGAAGTGAAGATCTTTCCTTGATTCTAATAAAAAAAATTGTTAAATAAGTTTATCAGGAGGGCATGAGAGTAAAGGTAAACTGATCACAGAGTTGACACAGTAGTCTTGTTTGTCTATTGAGTATAATGGCCAACCACCAAATTGCTCACAAAAATGTGATGGCATGTCAATATTCATGTTGACATCAAGAATAACACTGAAGGAGTGGCAAGGATCCACAGCTGACATGGGAGTTTCTGTTCCTAGAACTATTTGCAGCCATACACTCCACAAAGCGGGACTTTATGGAAAAAGTGGCTAGAAAAAATATGTTTTCTGGTCAGATGATACTAGAACTGGCCATTATGATAAATGCCATATATGACACAAACCCAACACTTCTCATCACCCTGAGAAAACCATTGCCACACTGAAGCATTGAGGTGGCAGAATTATACTGTAGATATGTTTTTTTATTGGCAGAGGAAAGAAATATAGTCAGGATTGAAGAAAAGATAGATAGCACTAAATGCTGAGCAATTCCAGGTAAACCTGTTTTAGTCTGTCAGAGATTAAAGAGGGGGATTAAAGTAACCTTCCAGCAGGACCCTAAGTATCATTCGGCTCCTTATTTCTCTTGCAAGGACCAACCCGGCATAGGTTTTAACCCTTTAATATTTTAATATAGGTTTTAAACCTTTAATATTTTAATATTTTTACCAAAACTTGAAATATGTTTTGGTAAGTCAGAAGAAGGCAGAACATCTGATCTGCATAATTATTCAGAGTCTGTATTAAAGCCATCAAATACAGCAAACTGAAGGACCTTAAAAAAAAAGGTCTTTAATGGCATTTCCCATGTCCTCTGATGGAACCCTGTTCCACTGATGGAACCCTACAATGACATCTGTCAAAGTCTCGAGGCTGTGTTGCCACTCCACTTGCACATCATCTGTCAAGCATGTTGCAGCATTTCCAGCCTCCCTTTAGCTGTGAAAAGATGTTTCTTTCTTAACATCCCCTGTACTTACTCTGAAGCTGTGCACAGCTGAAGGAGATTTGAAAGTATGTCCAGCAGCCAATTACCAAGCTAGTTTCTGGTTTCCATCTTGTCTTATTATTGGCTGCTAGTCTTATCTATAACCTGCTTGTTCCAGGCTCTGGTTGCTGGATCCTCAGCCCTGCTGGCTGAGACTTGTTTAGTAATACTCTGCCATTTTGTGCCTTTCTGGATTCCTGATTTGTGCCTGATCTTGACTACGCTTGCCTGCCATCTGCCCTGAGCTGTTCCTGAAATTGCCTATGGTTGTCTGCCACCTGCCCTGACCTGTACTTGAACCTTGACTGCACTTCTCTGCAGCCTGCCCTGACCTGTGCCTTGACTCCGACCACGCTTGCCTGCAGCCTACCCTGAGAGCCTTCAGGCTGGGACCTGGTTTTCACCCCACAACAAAGTAGCCAAGTGGCCACTAAGGTCACCAGCCCATCATACTTTGCAGGGTGCTCTGGTGAAGACCAAGAGACACTTGGACTTAATGCCTCAAGTAATCCTATGTAGCCCTAACAGCTGAGTACACTAGGGTTATTGTATGGTATGGTAAGGCTCAGCCAATTATGACAGTTGTCAGCCAATCCAGTCCCTTGAAGATTACAGCTGTAATAGTGACTGCATTAACTGCTGTGATAGTCCAATGACGGGATTGGCTAAGCGCTCCCATACCTGTCAATGTCAGCGGTCATAATCCAGCAGTCAGAAAAGCTGTAATAAGTTGGATTGCAACTCAGATTGCTCAAATTTAGTTTTGAACGATGTCAAAGTAGCTCCAATCAGAATTGCCTACCTGACAACTACTTCACAGCACACTACTTTCTTAATAATTATTCCTAAATACAGTAGGCTCTCACCTATCCGGCTCGCGACTACCTGTTGACGGATAGTACGGAGGCTGAAAAAAAAAATATTCATTATAAAATGCCAGGGTGGTGCAGGCTGAGACGTCCCTGCTGCCTGCTCTCCGGAACTGTGTCGGATGTCCGCGGGTGCAGCGAGAGGAAGGCTAGCCTGTGTGTCGAGGTAATTATAGTGCTCCATTCATGGAACTCCGGACTATCCTGTTTTTTTGTTATCTGGCCTACCCTGCCGCCACATTAGGCCAGATAGTCCAGAGTCTGCTGTATATTGTTACAGTAAAGTACAAATATCTTGTTTCCCTACCTCCCCTGACCTAAAGTAATCCATCCTCTCCCCTCCACATATTAATACTATTGGTCACATCTTCTTTTCATTGTTTGCATTCAGTGGCATCTATACAGTAAAGCCCCACAAGACTTCTGGTAATTTATTTGTCTACCCAGATCATCGAAATCTATGCACTTTGCTGCTAGATATAAACAAAGAGAAGGTGTCTCAGCTGCTAAGATCTTAATTAAAAAATACACAGAGGGGGAGGGTGGGTCACCTTGGGTCAATGGAGAGAAGAACACAAAGGTACATGTGTCCCTTAAATTCTTCCAGTGAATGCAAACAACAATTTAACAAGAAAGGTGTAAGTTTAACCTAAACACCAAATAGCCATAAATAAGGTAATTTAAAGCTGCCATAATCACACTGAGGATATTTCTAAATGAGAAATGGGTAGGTTGTGTCTTTTTATGCAGTTTAATAATTATTTTTTCATTTTTAAAGTATATCTTTAAATATACAGTAGAATACTACAGTGTTCAGTCGTTTTTTTCACAAGTATCTAATTGTCAGAAACACTGAAAATATATTACCATGGAAACAGCTTCATATAAGTCATGTCTCCTTATGATCAGTACCATACCCAAGTTGAAACCAATAGCACAATGTAATTGCTTTGTCTTTTGTATAGTGTCGCTTTTCTGTAACTGAGGTGTTGTACTGTGCATATATTGACATTTTCAAATATGTCATAGCAACTTTCATTTTCTAAACTAAGATACCACTGGTTTGAATTTTTAAATATTGGGAAAATGTCTTTAGCTTGCTTCTTTTTATTTATTAAAAGCATCTATGATAATGTAATGGTCTGATCTAATATATATCAAAAAATGAATGCTGTGATGGGAATGTAAGTAAGTAAGTTGCATTTTAACCATTTAAAGTGCTAGAATGAAGAGCTGTGATGTCTTCTGTCTCTCGTTCTGCTTATTTGTTTTTTTCACATCTTCTGGGTGCCGCAGTCTCTAACCACCTTGATTGGCCAGGCCAGGATAACAAAACTTTCAAGCATGCACATAGTAGTTCATTCATCCTGACACCTAGCACTTACTCCCAGCATCAGATGAAGGAATTGTACACTGAGCTGTTTGTGTTTATATGCTAGCAGTTCTTTCTCATGGCAGTTTTAAGGGGTTCATTGGCTCCCTTTATTACCCCATATAGGATAGATACCAATATATTTTCTCCAACAATAAGCAGGAAAGTTACATATATGACCTCCACATTACCTTTTGGGGCACTACACTGGGAAACACTAAGCTGGAATACAGGTAGCCCCCAGGTTACATACGAGATAGGGACTGTAGGTTTGTTCTTAAGTTGAATTGTATGTAAGTCGGAACAGGTATAATCTTTTAATAAATGCAATTAGGACAGATGTTTGTCGCAACATATTATTAGGCAGCATGGTGTCAGTTACTGTACAAAAACCTCACTGTGAATTAATTACAAACAAAGCAAAAAAAACTTTATGGAGCCTAGACATTCATTAACTTCTGGAGCAAGCTGTGCTTTGATATTAAAAGAAACAACTGCAGAATTTGTCTTGGTCATCAAAGAGTTACATGCGGCTGCAGAAAGAGCTCACCCCCCTAAGATCACCCACAACCTCAGCTGTGTTTAGCAAAAGATTTCTTCTGCAAGTCATGCAAGCCGCTCCTCTTTCATTCAACCTATGTTCTGCACACAGCGAGCAGGGAAATCCACTTCTTTTATAGGAAGCGTCCCTATATCGGATGTCCTTAACCCGAGGACTACCTGTAATGACATTGAACCTTTGTATCAGTAGCTCTATATCAATAGACTTACCAGCCTTTGCTAAGCTTTTGAATCATGAATGTTTGAAATTTAGAATACAATTTTCTTTATTTTTGTACACACACATACACTATTAATAGCATACTTATACATGGGACAGATAAATTGAGATATTTGTTACAGTAATGTAAAGTTTCAAATATTTCTAACTGAGTCATACAGATATTTCTACTGATAATGGAATAAACCTTGACACACGCATCCTGTTGTCACTTACATATCTGTAGGGCATAGCAATAACACATAAAAGTGATATGGGAAAAAAGAAAAGAGAATTCTTGCCTTCGACATTGGTCCCTTGGGACCATGTTGATACAAATACAGTAAATTTGCTAAACTGGTTGCTATGGTAGCAAACATTGTGTGCTGGCCATTGCCATAGACATGGCCCTGAGTTATCTGATAAATTGTTGGGCATGTTTCACACCTCCTCAATCTTCTGGAATATATTAGTCTCTAAATTGCTTTTGCTCATTAGTATTGCAGCAACAGAAAATCTACAATCAAGTCTGGTTTTAAGCTTGTCTCCAAATACCTGTTACAAAGCCAGGGCTGTGTGTTTTGTTATATATAATTCAATTTAAAAGGTTTAAAGTTTATTGTGTGGGTCTTGTTTTTGTTCTCTACAATACTTTAACTATATTATATGTTTGCATGCACTTATGTACCCTTTTGGATAAAAACTTTACGCTGAAGAAAACAATATAGTTCACAACAGCGAGTAGGAAACACCATCCTTGTTTATTATTTTAGAGATTAATGATGTTTTATTGTAGTTGTTTACAATACTTTTTAAAAAAAATTTAAACTGTGTATACAATTATGTTACTTTTTTAAAATTACATTTTATTCTGCAGGAAACAATACAATGCAAAGGAGAATAGAGAACATAAACACCACCTTTTATTAGTTTTAAGGAAAAAGTTTTATTAAGCTCATTCATAAGAGTAAAAATCCTGTGACGGCATTTTGAAAAGCATGGTGATGAATGCAATTCATATCCAAAAACACTTAGTTTCAGATGAGCACTAGTGGTCTGAATTACCAGTTTGCTTTTGAACATCTGAAAAACTATACTGGTGAGAATAACCTGCTAAATTAGTATGTATTTTACCTTCAAAGCAAATAAAGTCTGCAGAAAGTTTTAGAACTTCTGACAATTGTTTTACTGCTTTTCTAGTGATCCATACACCTTTCTTGTATAGCCATCACAGTTTTTGCTTTTTCTATGACTGCAATTAGGTTTCAAGTTGAGAAACAAATATTTATTTTACAGAAGTGTTCTGAGATGCAAAACAGGAAGCATTATAAGCCACAAAAAAATCTGAAGGAAGAAACCTTAGTTAACACTCAATGGGACATATCTGTTTCCTTGCCTGAATTGTTCTTTGCAGCATCATGTCTCTCATGACCATGACATTTTGTAAATACAATTTTACCACCAGTAAAACAAGTGATGACATTCACTTTCTCTATGCTCTCCTGACACCTTATTTTGCCTATTATCAAATAAAATATCAGTTTTAAAATGTTCTGGTTTAATTAATAAGGAATAGAGCAGAATTGTATAACAACAACAATAAGTAGTTGTCTTTTATTTATTTTTATCATTGTCATCTGACTTCCCCAAAAATATGACTTGCTTTTAATGACTGAATTTTGCTTATTATCATTATGCAACAGGAAATGCTTGTTTTTTGCAGACAGTAAGACCAAAAAAAAAAGTCCTTTATTATGTTGCAGTAGCCTTTATGCAGTTATGTATATATTTATTGTGACAGAGTGTCCCAGTATTTGAAGGGAAAAGGTCTGGATGGTAAAAATATTGCACTCAGACTGAGGTGCTTCTTTCATTAAAGGTTCCAGGGGTAGCAAAGTAGCTGCTACTTGGTTATGTGGCTTATGGTAAGAGCCGGTGCTGAGGGCCCTGGAGCCTGTGAAGGGAAGAGAGGGGAGGGTTCCTTGGCCACCCAGTCCATGTCCGGGATTTACTCCCTAGCAGGAGCTCAGGAGTTTCATGAGGGCAGTCAGTTGCCTGCTGACTGGGGGAGAGATGAGGACAAAGGTTTCCTAGAGCTGGAGAGGAAACTTTGGACTGAGCTTACCTAGACTGCATGAACTGTGAGTGGACTCTGTTTACCCATTTACATGAACTGTGTACCACTGGGGCTTACAAGTGGACAGAGGGAGATAGCCCACCTAAAGTGAGGTAGCTAGTTGCCCCGCCGGGCCATTGTTTGTTTGTTTCAATTTATTGATTTCCTTTTTTTTGATTGTTGTTTTCGCTAACATGGCTGTGACAAAAAAAGCCTGCAGGCGGGAGCCTGGACTTTTAAGTTGATCTAAAGCATTGCTGCCTCTTATTGTGAACTGTTGGATCCCTGCTGCCTATATATATCGCACTGGATGCTGCCAAAGCTACTTTTAGTGCATCCCACCTAATGTGTCTGTATTTTTACTTCATAAGTCTAGTAAGCATTTAGAAAAAGATGCCTCACAGTTTTGTTCAACAGTTTGTTTCCACAGCATCTATAACTTCAGCTGTCCAGAAAGTTGTTGCCTTTAAAAAGGTCAATGATAATAAAAAATAAAATTGTGTAAATGTCTCAAGGTTACAAGGCATTGTCATATGATTTTAAGAGAACTCTCTTTTAGATTGTTCAATACAGCTTTATTTACATCCAACAAAGCCTTTCTCCAGTGTAATAAAACCTTAGAAGAAGAGGATGAAGTTTCTAGCACATTAGCCTTAAGGATAATCTGGAGGAAATGTATTACTGGAAGTTATAGGAGAAATGCCTTTTTCTTTTCTGTAAAAAAAAGAAATCTGATTGTTTCTATGACTTAAACACCATTTCTTACCTTTCCTACTTCATCAGCGCTGTTCAACCTGATATCAAGGAGACAAAAGCCATTAAATGGTTAAAGACAGTTACCCTGTAGAACTAATACTGAGTCTGGGTTAATACATAATACATAAATTTACAGGTCATTTTAAAATATATTTTATCAGGGGAAAAATGTTTAAAGGTATTGGTATTTTAACATGATCTTCCTATTATAAATTCAAAGAAACAAACATATCATTGTACCATGCCATGATTTTCACTGTCCTAATCAATGACAGAGACTTATTTTTATTTAATCTCATGGAAGAATGAGTCACTTGAAGAAGCACTATACAAACAAAGAATTTTCACAGTGCGGAAGTCTCAGAGATTTTATTTCCATAAAGAGCTTTAATGTTCATCTTCAAACAGAGTACACAATAGGAATCTTTACAAGTTGTTCAGAATGGTGAAAATAGGATAACTAAATGAACATTTTTTTTCCTCTTGCTGTATTAATGTTTTGAAAAGCTT
Source organism: Pyxicephalus adspersus (assembly GCF_032062135.1). Lineage (NCBI taxonomy): Eukaryota > Metazoa > Chordata > Amphibia > Anura > Pyxicephalidae > Pyxicephalus > Pyxicephalus adspersus. The sequence continues at coordinate 45,782,704 of NC_092862.1, read as the reverse complement.
ATTTTTCTGTAGATTCTATTAATCAGTCCAATAAATATTAACAAATATAATATAGTCCTTAAAGCACCATTTTACATATACCATAAGTAAAATGAGTAAGTACAATTCCCACCTTCTTGGGAATATTACTAAGCTTACTAAATCTTTTCCTTACTATATATTTTTGCTGTTTTCTTTCAATTGTTGGCTCTGATCTATGAATGTGAAAACAATGTTCCATGTGTAGAATAAAGGCTGGAAAAGAACTTAAATGTACATCATTAAATACAAGTCACCTCAGCCTAAAAAAAACAATATATGCAAGGAAAATTAAAGACGCTTTCATTATTCTATGCTCCGCATATATAGCACCAGAATAAAACACTACAAATAGAGAAACATTTGCAAAATGTAATATTATCATTGGTCTAGTGAAAAGCTGCAATCATTTGAACAATGATTATGGAACAAAGAAATTCAAGACACAACCATTGGGAGAAAAGTTGATGTTGACCATCATCTGGGACTCTCAAGGGTCCTTTCTTGAAATGGAAGGGCCTGTTTTCTTTCAGGAACAATGAACAACTGTAACAAGTGCAACATATTGTGACATTCATCAGAAAAAAAATGAAACCTTCATTCCGGTCTAAAAGAAGTGGAAATCCGTCAAAGGGAATTGTGATGTTGCACGACAATACCTGCCCCCACACTGCAGCCCACGCATAGGAAACACTCAGATAATTAAAGGGCAGGTTATGGAACACCCAGATTATAGTCTGGATTTAGCACCATTGGATTTCCACCTTTGACCTCCAAAGAAAGCTTATGGGTATTTTCATGTGAAAAGCAGTGGTGCATCAATTGCTACATTGGGATGAGCGAGCAAGTTTTTAAAACGCAGCAAATTTGGCTGTTCTTGCTTAGCAAAATTGTATGCGAGAACGACCGGTGTAAATTCACCAAATGAAATTGGGGGCTGTGCGGATCAATCAATGCAGCCACGGGTGCATTCATTGATCAGCTCAGTGTGCGATCCCCAGAACTAGAGGTTAAATGGGGATAAGTCTCCCCATTCAAAACTTCTAGTGCTCTCTGATTGGCTGAGAAAAGGAAAATCCTGATGACGCTTGAGCGTCTAGTGCCTCTAGTGCCGGGGATCACACACAGGATTCCCAGGGCTGCATGAATGAATGCAGCCCTGGAAATCCATTGCAATCCCCTGGCACTAGAGGTAAATTACCTCTAGAAGAAGAGTAACTTGAAAGCTATATCTGAAATTATTTTGAGATAATTATTAAAAAAAAAGTGCTCCTTAATTATTAAATTTTATTTTTCTCTTTAATTAATGCAATTCTGTTTACATTAAAATAGAATATTTTAGCTAATTTAGAAAAATGGCAAGACAAGGGAGCACTTTGGAAAAAACAACCTGGCTAGCATGCATTTCAATATTTGAAATTAAGATATGTATTAAAGCGATGTTATTTGACAATAGATTGTGTTCCTGTAGTGCATTTTATTTCTGCACTAAGTTTGTTGTTAAGAAATGTGTTCTGCCTTTATGAAAAGAAATATCAATTTTAAGTGCTTACAGCAGATGTGTAGAAAACTTGCAGAAAAAAATTCATGCTGGTAACATTTTTTTAGCTTTGTTACAATAACTTAACCGTTTGTCAATAATTTCTTCTATATTTGTTTTCAAGAATAAACAACTTACACAGAGGAACAAACTAGTATTGACCCACTTAGAATACAAATACTTTAAAATGAATGTTCTCATGTATTCTTCTCTGATTCTTCACTGGCAGGATAAACAACAGCAGACAGCAGACTTGGAGACATGTGGGTTGTACTCAAAAAACAGACTAAACATAATTTGAGCTAAAATAAAAATGTCAATATGACAAATTATATCTTTAAGTCAAAATAAACACTCATTATAAACTTTGACCTATTAAAAAAGTTGGGTATACATACATATCTGTACTTGTAAACAGAAACCGTTTTAAGCAAAATAAGGCCCTGTGCAAATATTATTAATATCTATTTTTATAGTGCTAACAGCACTTTACAAAGTCCATGTCAGTAAATGTCCCTCAACGGGGCTACAATCTAATGTCCCTATCATGTGATTAACAGTCTAAGGCCAATATTGAGGGAAAGAAATGAATTAAAGAAATTACCTTTACTGCACATTTATAGTATTTCTGAAGAAACTGGAATACCAGGAGGAAGTCCATGCAAACAGCGGGAGAACATACAAACTCCTTTGTAAATAGTGTCCTGGCTGAGATTCAAACCTAGGACCTAGTGCCGCAAGGGCAAGAGTGCTTACCACCAACCCAACTGTGCTACCTGAAATATGAAGTTGGGACCCCAAATGCAGAGCATTCTGGTTCCCTGAATCCAAGTCATTCTGACATTCGGGACCCTGAAAAAGGAGGAGAATAAGGCAATTCTCTAGTTTGCTCTACCCTAAAAACTTTCCCTGTTTATAACGTCATTTAAAGCTCTCCCCTTGGAGAATTTTCCTAACTGCTTCATCAACCAAAGTAAAGCTGCATATGCGGAGTTTGCCCATGCTTTACAGCATTCTGTTGGGATGTTCTCATGCTGGGATGAAATCCTAGCGTTGGCACTATTTCTTGTGAGATTGGCAGTTTGCTTTCAGTGGGTGTAAGTATGCATGGTGAAAATATGCATTTGTATAGATGGTTTTGTTTATTTATTAAAAATGTTTTGTTTTTTGTTTTTTTAAAAAAAGGGTGCAGCACAGCTGCTTTAAGTCTTGATCGCCTTAGGAATGGATTTTTTCCATCTATTGTAAAGAGATGCCAGTCTCACACAGTGAGACTGGCAGTGAGACTGGCTTCCTTTTTTCCCCTTAACAGATCCAGGAATCTGCGCAGCACGAGATCAGGTGATGTAGCTAGAAGACAAGAAGAAGATGGTGGCGCCCAGCCCTGGGGCGATGAGGAATTCCAGGATGAAGTGAACACGATCATGGGAAGGACCAACACCATCAAGAGATCTGTGATATTAAAGTTAAGTATTTTTTTTTAGTTCCTCTTTAATTTACTAAATCCTTCATTGATGGATAATTTCAGTAACTCATTAGCAATTATTGATTGTGAAAAAAGAGGAACTGAAATTGAACAGTGTTCTCCCTAGCCACTTTTAGCCAGGCACAACACCCGGCACCTTTCAGTAACCACCTGGTTATTTTCAGGTAGTTACTGAATAGTTGGATCACAGTACAGGGACAAAAAAAATTCTGGGTTAAAATACGTTTGAACAAAAGGCTAAGATCAGAGAAACAAACTTAAGAGGTTTTACATGGAGGTACATACTTAACACTGTTTTATCAGTGTCAGTAAGCGCACTTCCTAACTTTTTCCAGCACTGGCTACTTTTCCATCCTTTCCATCTAAATGTTTCTGAGAGGCCACATTTAATTTGGATTTTTTTGATAACATAATTGTAAAGCGTGAGAAATCTCATTTGCCTGCAATTTCATCTAGAAGACAGAACACATGCATGTGCCATGGCAAAATGCTCATGTCAAGTTTTTGTTGGGTGTGGCCAACTTGATGTGGATCTGTCCATTAAAAAAATAGGTGTGGCAGTAGAGAAGGAAGTTTGGTTTGCACGCAGAAAACATTAGAACAATACAAGGATTTAAAGACCAGCTCTGATTCCCCATATACTGTACATTAAGCACAAGAAGGAGTACACAGCATTATTATTAGACATTTGTCTGTAGGTGGGTAGTGTTATAATAGGCTGATTATCATTCTAAATGTGTCATAGTATAACAGACATACAACAGATACATCCAAAGTCCAGTGCCCACACATGGTAAAGTTAGTAACCTACCACAGTTCATAATGTCATTGTGACATTGCCATCAGTCAGTCTACCGCAGGAGAGCTTTTTTATCTGCTCCTAATTCCAGCATGAGTTCATAACACAGGCCAGTAGATGTATGCATCTGTCTTCCTTTACAGTTCTATCATAGGTTTTGCAACTTGCACAGAGGTAATCAAAGAGAAATATAACATCATAAAACTGTGCCATCCTGTCTATGCTCAACTGCCAGTGATATTTTTCCATCACAGACCTGTCATTAAATGACTGTAGAAAAGGTAAGATAATTGATATAAGTGATATCATAGACCAAAAAGTAATATGAAAAAGAAAGTACACCCTTTTTCAGTTCTAAGGTTTTATGTATCAGGGTCTAATAAAAAACACGGTCCATAGTAAGTTCCAAAACTATTTAAATCTAAAACTGTAAAGCAACAAACAACAGTTTTCCACTGTCTTGTTTATTTACCAAAAATGAAACCAAAATGAAAAAGAAGCCATGTGAAAAGTTAAGCACACCTCATGATTCAGTAGCTTGTAGAACCACTTTTAGCAGCAATAACTGTATATATTTCTTTTGACTTCATTAGACTTTCACAATATTGTGGTGGAATATTGGCCCACTTTTTTTTGCAACATTGCTTCAGTTCATTGAGGTTTGTCGGCAATCATTTATACAAAGATCTCTTAAGGTCCTGCCAAAGCATTGTGATCTGGTTGAGGTCTCAATTGGGTCGAGGTTGATGTCTAGGCTATTGCAACACCTCAATTCTTTTCCTTTTTAGCAATTTTGTTGTTGATTGGTGTACTTGGAATCATTGTTCTGTTGCATGGCACAATATTGGCTGAACTTTAGATTTGTCTCTAAAATACTTTCAAACACTTCAGGAGTTTATGATCAACTCAACGACTCCAAGGTGCCCATGCTTTAACCACCTGAGCGTTACACTGATTTCTAGATTTCTGTTCCAAAAGCGTCACAGGTTTTCATGAAATTTTTTTTTTTAAATTGTAGACCTGTAACTTACAGAAATATGTCCGAATAGGGTTCTAGTAGATATCATGAATATAAAAAATGTTTGAAACACACAATCATGTAAAAAAAAAAAAAAATTTTTAAAAAATTAAAGGAAAAACACAAAAATCAGCTTAAACAAGAACACATAAATAAATGAAAAATACTGAAAATGCGATAATTCGGTATAATGTATAGTAATATATTTTTCTAAAACACCTCCCTAGTGTCCGTCACATACCTATAGACAAAACCACATAAATATATTTTCTATTATTTTGTATTGGATTGGATACAGGACTTTGTATTAAATCCAATACAAAAAATTTGAATTTTCCGCTACGACCCTCATCGACGGGCGCACGCACGCGCATCATCAGGAATCGCCGAGGGACGCGTACGCAAATGCCGGGTATTCTAATTCTTTCCAAACTTCCATGCAAAAAGTGTTACATTTTTTGCATGGAAATTTATTTTGGATTGTAGGCTCTAATTCACCAAATTACCGCATAACTCACCAAAATATGTCCAAAATTTTATAAATTTAATAATTAAATTTTTTTTTTATAAAACATAAAAGAAACATAAAAAAAAAAAATCTTTAAAAAAAACTAAAAAAAGTTAAAAAAAAAAAAAGTGTAAAATGTAATGTACAGTAGCTTATATAATATATATATAATACAATTATATATATATTATATAAGGATTTCTTTGTATTGAACTCAATACAGCTTTTTTGTATTGAGTTCAATACAAAGGAACTCAATGCAAAATTTTGAATTTGCCGCCCCGCCTCCCTCCCGCGCCGACGCACGCAGCGATGTCACCGGGAAACCCCGGTGATCGTCTCTGCACTCGCCGGCTGAACACAGAAGACACAAGACGTGTCCGGAGGAGCGGAGGGAGAAGGTGAGTTTTTTTTTTTTTTTATCGCTGGACAGGGAGAGGCACAGGGATAGGGACAGGGACAGGGAGAGGAGGGAGAGGAAGCCGGCTGGCTTAGAAAAGAAAGCCAGCTGGCTTTCTCCTCTAAGCCGGCCGGCTTTTTCTTTTAAGGAGAGGGACACCCGACGCTGGAGGACGACGCTGGAACATGGACCCGACGCTGGAACACGGAACCGACGCTGGATTAGCGGGACCAGGTAAGTGGGGATTTTAGTGTAGGCGAAAAAATACGGGCTTAACCAAAAGAGCAAAAATATTTACTGCGAGAAATTACGAGCTTAGCGGTTAGGGGGTTAAATTACTCCTTTTCACCCCATGTGGCACTGTGCATTATCACCAAATATTTCCTCCAAGATTTAAATAATTTTGAAACTTGTTAAGGACCAAATGACCATAGGATTCTAATCATTATTAGTGTAACCCTGCTGACTATAGTTTGAAGGCCATGCAATGCTACAGTAAAATATAATTTAAAGCAAATTCAAAATTCAGTTCAAATTTGAAACTATTGACTAAAGCTACTGGTTCATTACAGCAACCAACTACTAATTTAACACACAGGTCAGCAAATGTTTTTTTGTTTTTTTTTTAAATTATAATACTTGGTAAACATACATTTTTACTTGTATAATTGATTAGTCATTTTAGTAAAGCAGAATCATAATTGAGGGCTATGAACAACAATAGCATCATGATGCCTTATGGATGAACATTAAGGTAGATTACTAATTGGATCCAGATGGAAGTAATATGTTTGCAATGCTTAATTATGTACGTAAAGGTCCTTACAAAACTTTCACTTAATTTGCTGCTTTGAGCACCTTCCAACTTAAAACTTTAACAACCAGGATAATGTTTCTTGCCATTGTATGCTTAATTGTCTTGTGGAAACATTACATTTGTCGCCTTAAAATGTCTTTTTACTGGGTTATTCGTAATTTACACTAGATTGCTTGTAGAATTAATCATGTTTAGCATTTTGTAGACTGCGACAGAAATTATTGTGACAAATGCTTGTTAATATGCAAATGAAGGTGATAAGGCTTGAAGCACCATCCTGTAATTACTCAGCTGTTTCTGCAGTGTGATATATTGAATCAGCAGTTTATGAAGATAGAGTGGCACAGACTAATTTAGTCATGTACATTCATTAATGTTTCAGGGTTAAAAAATATGTTTGCTGTCACTTTCCCTACAGCATTGATTAGCAACATAATGTTTTGTGGGTCATTTATTTCAGCTATGCAAATTCACTGCTGAAATGCTAGAGGTCTTGTATGTGGCAAATTGACAACTGCTTCTCTGGAATAGTTTCTGTTATTTCCCCCATATGGCTTCCATGTGGTGAACTTAGATAGTACAGTGGGGACTAAAAAGCATCTGGTATCAAAAAGATATATAAATATCCAAATTAACTGACATGCTGAACTCTGCGTAATCATTAAATACACAGAATTGTTGTAGAAAGCTGACATTGGTCATGTTGGCAGTGCAACACATTCTACGGTGCTTTACAAATGAGAACACAATCTACTGTAATAAATAATAGAAATGACTAAGTCTACAAGATTTTTGGCAGATCAGACTGTTGGGCAGCTTTTTTTAAAAATAATATAAAAGTGAAAACACAAAGCCATGGCCCCTATCACTTTTAAAGAAATAAATAAATAGAACTTTCAACTTGGCAATTCAACAGTTAATAAAATAATAAAAATAATCTGCAGAAGTCTATCCATGGTTCCATTTATTTTGCACTAGGTCTCTTTTAACCTGTTTTAAAAACTTGCTGCACCTCTTTTTTCAGGGGATCATGTACAGAGACTGGGACATAGGAAGCATCTTCCTATAGGAACTGAAATTCAAATAATACGGGATAATTTGAGCGAAACTCTCTAGACAAAGGGCCTGATTTATCAAAGGTCCCTAAGATAGCAGAATCAGAATAATCATGCGAGGGCCTGGGTGATCCTGCAAACCCATAATGGATTTCTTAAAAATCATTGGCTATTACTTTGGCTATTGGCAAGTGTTTTCAATCCTGGACCAGATCCATTCCAAATTTGCTACATCATCCAGGTTTTCCCATGATAGTCTATTTCTACAGTCTTGGAGAAATTAATTATTATCAGGCTCAAAATGTCAATTAAAACCTTCATTGAAAATAGCATACCATGTGCCAGAATATATACCTGGGTTATATTTCCTGTCTACAACTCCAAAGAAATATTGGATGTTACATCCCGCAACATACTAAACCTCTCTGACCTTTTTTAATTCCTAAAAGTAAAAGCAATCAACCAGAATGGACAAATAGTAAATCATCTCCTGGTAAACCCCTTCCTCCCATACAGACCACTACCATAATGTCAACAAAGAAACCTGAAAAAACACGTCAAACTTAGGGAAGAAGATTTGAGACTCAATTGATTAGGAACCCTAATTTAAAGCAGATATTTTTGTGATCAATAATCATAAGTTTTTTTTTCTCACTTCCGTGGAGCTCCTTCTCCTAACATATGTTCAGATTTGTCAGACTCTAAATGCAAACACTGATCAAAAACCTTGTCATTCTAAACATAACCTTATAAATATCCTTGAAGTGTGCACCAATAATTTCTCTTTTTACTCATATAAGTAAAAAAAAGGCAAAATGCTAAAAATGTAAGTATTCCCTGTGCTTTGTTCTTATTTATTTCATGCTAATATATATCTTCTGTTCCCAGTCTAATGGTAGACTGCTATGTGAAAACAACTATTAGTCATATCTACACCAATAATATTGATAATATTATGAACTTGATAATCAATAATTAAAGAAATAAGATATCACATATCCACATGTTTATCATACTCCAGAGGAGTTCTCAAACCTCATGTGTTAATTAGTTTCTTTTTTATATTCCTAATTATTCCCTATTTTTTTGTTCAATTGTTGTTGCCCTTCAAATATTTAATTTTACAACATGCAGTATGTGTTTACCCTACTGTGTGTGTTTCCTAATAGTATTTTTAATGTTAGCTTGATGTTTTTTTAATACAAAAAGTGCAATTATAGTCAACATAATGTGTTTTTAAAGCCAGCAAGGGTTACATTTTTTGTTACAATTTTATTATGCTTGGGGCATGTCTCAAAGATCCCTTTGTCTTCCCACCCACCATCATTTTGTGTGACAATATTGAATAATATTCAGGAGCAATATTTTGAAATAAGCTTAAAATTGTGTTTTCCTGACTAATATATAGCCTTGATTTACAGGTAAGTTACACATTTAAGAGCTTTGCAATTTTTTGCAGTGTTATTGCCAAAACAAATATTTTCACAAAAAAAAAATACAAAAATAAATATCTCTATTTCTCTTATCACTATTCAGTAATATTTTTTTCTTTCTAATTTGTTTTACCAGTTCCATTTTTTCCTTGTGTTGCTCAAACATTTGTCACATCATTATGTCCAACAAAAACATTGGTTTCCTAAGAGTCTTGATATACCTATTTCCTTTTACCTTCGGTTGTACCACCAACAGAGGAAGGGAAGGTAAATTTCAATGGCAGAACAAAACATAATAAACAATTGAACCAGGCTTTTACCCCTTCTTGTACCAACTGCCCCTTATTTGAGCAAAACCATGTAATATTTTGCAGAAATAAGAAATAAAAAAAAAAATAAAGCTGAGCTTTGGGAACAAATATATATATATATATATATATATATATATATATATATATATATATAAATATGATTTTTTTTTTATATATAAATATATTCCTCAATAGCCCCAAATAATATAAATTTACAATGTGTGCAAACCAACCTGTGGGGAACTACCAATTGGCAGATAAAAGACCAGTTACACTTCATGGAAGGCAGAACAGTAGAGACTGGTCTCTATTAGAAAAAGCTCCTGCAATTTTTATCTTGGACTATTGCACATATTTTAAAGAACTAGACAAAGATTTAGGAAGAATACACATTGCTCTTGTATGTATACTTTCCAATGCAGTTATAACGCGTCGAAATTGACAACCCACCTTTTCAAATGATGGAATGTTAGCAACTTTATCAATATTCTTATAAAGACGACAAAGTCAGAATGACATGTCCTGTCGCATTTACATATAATACATTATACATAGCATGGTAAGTCTTTGTAAAGCAAATACATAAAAAAAATCTAAAATGTGTAATTTTATGCAAGTCAGAAATATGATATGGGAAAGGTTTTGAAAACATGCAGGACACTCAGGTCAATAGTTCTTTTTGCTTTCAATTTCTTTACTGCTATTTCTCTAATTAATATTTGTGAACTCTAACCCTTGCCATAAGCCTGCCAGAAACACTTGACCTATTTCAGATATTTTTGGAATAGCTAGATTACAAGAATAAAAAACATTAAATATATGAAAGAAATGAGGAACTGTATAGTCAGTTAAACTGAGTTAGAGGACCATATGTTGGCATGCACAGAATATAAATAGACAGGCCAGAAAAGCAAAATGATGTACTTTATTTGTATTTATTTTTTTGTGATGGTCATGCAGTTTTTAGGTTTAATCTTCAAAACAGAAATTACATTTTTACAAAGATAGTTACAATAGGACAGCAGTCGCCAACAGTGGACTGTGAGAAAATTTCATCACACTTACCTTGCTCATTTTACAAGAAGTTAAAGATGCTCTTCCACACCTATCAATTGGTGGATATCTGGCCCTTTCAACATCCCTCAGATAGGGAATATACTTTTATTCCCATGTACATAAATCTTACTCAAGAATAGATTTTTTTCTCATAAAACACAACATCATACCACTGGTGCAAAAACATATAGGATATATCTCTATTCTCTGACCACGTACCAGTACACCTGTCTCTAGGAGTAACTACTGCCTCCACCAACCAGTATCTTGGTGACTCAATGAGGTTTTGCTGGATGCCCCAGATGTAGTACATAAACTTGAAACAAATCTTAAAAATGTTTTTTCACTTAACACTGATTCGACTGTCAACCCCTTCGATGTCTGAGAAGCACACAATTGCTATATCAGAGGTCTCCTCAAATAGCAAGGAAGCTGGGTTAAAAAGCCTAAACAAAGAAAAATGTAATCAATTTCTGGTGGAGTAATATTGTTTGGAGACAACATAAGAAAAGACACACCGCTGATATAGAAACTAAACTGAGGACAGTCCGTGAACAAATCAATGAATTGTATAGAGAAAAACCCCAATCGCACCTACAGAAATGCAAGCAATACTATTATGAGCATGCAAATCATTGTGGTAAAGCATTTGCCCGAGCAATAAGCATGAAAAAAACTGCTAATCATATTTCTAGCAATAAAGAACATTCAGGGAAGATTTTTCAGTCCACGGCTGACATAGCACAATCATTTGAATCTTTTTATCATCGGCTGTACAATATACAACCGGAGGACTCCTACATCTGACGAGCATCACACCACAATCGATGACTATCAGTGAAACTTTGGCTTGCTTTGCATACCAGAAAAGAGTGCAGAAGCCCTAGACAGACCCATCACTCTATTAGAATTGCAATCAGCAGTTTCTGAAGCAGCTAGGAGGAACCCCCCAGGTCCAGACGGCTTAACATACGTACTAGGACTTATCGTAGGCCCTCACCTAGTTGCAACATACGGATGCAATATCCCAAGGACGCTTACCTATTCCAGCTACTTTAACAGCTCAGTACACAGTATTATTAAAACCAGACAAAGACCTTCAATCATGTACCAGCTATCGCCCTGTTTCTTTACTAAAATGTGACTTGAAGCTTTCACGAGTATTTTAGCTCGCAGATTACATTGTCTGCTCTGATACACCCTGACCAAAGTGGGTTTCTCCCTGGGCGTGAATCCGGAGATAATAAAATGTGTACTCTAAATCTTTTAGACTACGCTATCACTAAAAAAATACCATTCAAGTTACCATCCACAGACACTGAAAAATCATTTTATAGAGTGGATAGCACATTTCCTAAGTCCACTCTACATCAACTTGGTATTCCCACACGGTTTTTGAAATGGATTTAGGCACTTTACTCTTCGCCTACAGCCTGTGTGAGGGTAAATGGAGAGTAGTCCAAACCCTTTCCCCACTACTTTTCATAGGCACCTTAGAGCACTTTTAACGCCATATACATAATATCCCAGATGTAAAGGGACTGCTTATAGGAAAGCTAGAACATAAAGCAGCGGCCTAAGCCAGTGATCTGCTAATTTTTAAAAAATCCCCTGATGAAGCCCTTTGTGGATGAAACGCGTTGGGAATAACACATACTACCACATCTCTTGGGACTCTCTAAATAACAAACAACTGCTAAGTATTTGTTTTTATCTATGGAAATCATGTAACTACGTTATTGTTGACTCTTTTAATCGATATCTTGAATTTAGGTGTATTTTTTATCATAAGTTCGTTAAGGTATTACTTTGGTGCCTAAAAAGAGCCTTCCTTTCTTTTCAGAAAAAAATCTACACATCCAGGATTCAGAGCTTTAAAAGTCTTTAAAGGTATACAGTAAATGTCATGAGTATGCATCTGTGCTTTGTACGGACTTTAGATTTACAACTCACAAGATAATTATTTATAATCATTTTTTTATAGAAATCTAGGATTAGTAAAGATATCTCATGATGTCTTTAGTGATCTACTATTCTATATTTCTAATGATCAACAGGTAGCCACCATTTTTTTTTCCTTTGGAGGGATTCAACAGAACATACCAGTGCTGTACTTACAGGGCTCATTCTTTCTGTTCTAGCTAATTACAATCACAAATAATCATTTCCAGCCATATTTATTCAGTGTATGTATTAAAGACCGGAGAGTCAGCATGGCCACAAAGATTCTATCCTTTTCTTTAGAAGAAGTCAGCATCCCATATATTTTTGCCATGACAGGTTTCCTTTAATGTCATTTTCCTTGATACAAATTCAGTTTATGTAACTATGGATTTTGTCTGCACTTTATGTTGAAATTATGTTTATTTCAAAACAGATATAGAATGAGGTCACAGGAAGCATACAGTTTTCCGAATCCTTCTAGGCTATGGAAAAAAGCAAAATGTTCAACACCTTTTCCTGCCTGTTTTACCTCATTATTTCTTCACTTTCACTGTCCTCAAATTAGGAATCTATTTTTTACTTCACTACTCTATTGATGCGGTGCAGACAATGCCTTTATGTAGGTGAACAGCTAACAAGAAGGAGATGATTTTAGAAAATGGCATACAGTACATACAGTAGTACACTTAGACCCATATTTTCTTAGTTTTAGGCTTTTATAGTGTTTAATAATTAAGAATTTACCAATAAAATAGGTGTGGAGCTTGTCATACACATTTTGTTTCAGAATGTATCTTTCACATAAACAACTATGTCATTGGAGAACCCATTTAAAGTTTATTGAATGTCCAATTTTTGTTTTGCATAGTATAGTATATATTAGCACCCCATCAAGGTTTTATTGTGCCTTGCATTCCCACCGAGGAGATTTACCTACGTTAGGGAATGAGGGAAAAACTGAAATTTTAGTTTTTTTTCTCTGGATCAGGAATAGGGGGGCAATCCTCCAATGGGAACTTGGGACAGGAGGTAAAGAATTAGAAAAAACTGCTAGGGATCTTAAGCATTCAGCTTTAAATACTTTATTCATTCTATTGAATTTATATTTGGCCAATCTTTAATTCTACAAAGCTGACTAATTATGTTAATGTCAAAGATCAAATTTTAAACAAAATTGGATCCTTTATTACTTTTATTTCAGCATATTTTTAAGTATATGCCAGCTCAGACACAGATATTTGAACTCTCTGCATGCTGTCTAAAAATCTACCATTGGAAATTCCAGTAAACAGAATGATATTCTATGAACTGCAGAGAAAGGAGAAATGGGACATTTCCATTGTGTTACTCAATGCTTTTCTGCTCCACCATTCTAATTGGAGCTGGGTGCTTAGGCAAAACCACTGCCAGCTCGATTTCAAATCGTAGATAGTGTGAAAGAAATGATAAAATTTATGTCAATTTACCTTTGATGACCAAAGATAAACACATTATAATGTATACATATGCTAGTGCATATTACGCACATTTAACTTATTTTTCCCAATCATGTAGGGCCTTTCAAATAACATATGTGTAGATATAGTGTAATATGTTGGCGCTATATAAATCCTGTTTAATAATAATAATAATAATAATAATAGTGTATGTTCATTCAGCTCAAAAAGTTACTTAATTTTACATAAAATTACCTTTTTTTTTTTGTTTCTGTTTTTTCCCTAGATAAATGTAACTTGCAGACTAATAAACTATGCATGATAGACAGGTATAATCAAATTAGGTGATTTAAAGGAAAATTCAATAACAGTTTTGTTGCTTCACAGGCCATACTGCAATTTAATAAAATTATAAATTATTTATATTTTAGGCCACCATTTTTTTCAATGTGATATATAATCCTGGGGTTGTTCTTTACACTATTGCTCTACAGAAAGCCTGAGAAATGTAATTTCCTGTATGTACGATTGGTTAAATGAGTATCTCAGGTATTCCCTGCAATAATAATTGGTGAAAAAGTCCAAGAAGGTTCATTATTTCTAAATGGATGCGGACAATGCAGCTTCCTTATAACATTGAAAGTTTACCAAGTGATTTTGAGTGCAAGAAACTGTTTTAAGAGGATAAACACAGTAGGAATCTGTGACAACCCTTGCAATGTACATAGATCACTCAGGGGGATAGTTGAAGGGTATCAATTTTATTATTGAAAATGGTTTCACAATAAGTTTACATGTTGTCCAAATAGGAGTATATACAGTTGCCTCAAGCTAATAATGCACACCAACTTAGTTTATGTGTTCATGTAATAAGTAATAACTCTAAACTTTTGAATTATGGCTTGTATGCTATATATAAATATAACAAGTTATTATTTGCTCAATGTTTCTACACAGGCGACTTTCTTAGTTTGCTATCAGGGAATATGTGTTCTAGTCTCCCTATTCCCAGTAGGTGTCACTATAGGACAATTAGAAGGTATCAAAGGGACAATTTAGCAGCAGTGACATTACATTAAAGTATTTTATTACACAGAATAAACTAATAATGGATATTAAGCTTGTAATTATTCTATTATATGAAATAAAGAGGTCAGGAAAATGCTGTAAGTTTAATCATATTAAATTGAAATTCATATTACACATTCAGTAGTAAAGACTGTGTAGACTAATTGATGATTTGAAGTTCATGGAAAAAAAGAAGTGTTGCTGTTATGAACCTATTCTTGACTCTTCTACCCAAAATGAATGCACTGTCAATTATAAATCAAACAGCAGTAAGGAGGTTTTGGAGTTTCTTTCTATGATGCAGAGATGTTCATAACTGTGGGCCTTTGTCCACACATGCTATGAAAATCTAAAACACAGTTGAAAATCATTGGTATATGGCTAACCGAGCATATGTTTGCTCCTTTAGAAGAAAACCTCTTATAGTGGAAACACTACTGCAGCTGAGTGTTCAAGTTGTCAAACTAGCATTCCTTTAAATTTGTACTTTGAGTGATCAGATTTTTCTCCAGTGGTGCCTGACCTCTGTCCAAACCAGGAGCCGGTTTCTGGGACTGTCAATAACAATTTATGTACTGAGCCCACTGCTTGGTCTGGAAAACGCAATGAACAATCTAGTCTGATAGCTCAACTCAACGGAGGGTCTGCCAGGGGACTGAAGTACTGAGGTCATTACATTAGTGTTTCTCAACTTTTTTAACATGGGGGAACCCTTGAAATAACTTTCAGATCTTCAATGAACCCCTTCTATAAATACTATACAAACAGATCACAGTAGTGTGGTGGTCAGTGGGAAGAATGCCTCTTACATTGCTGGCCTGTGACAAGAATATCACCCTTACAGATAGCTGAAAAGTTAATTGGTGTCACATACAATGAATGAGAGGAACACATTTCTCATTGCTCAAGGAACCAAGAAACCTCTGGCAGAACCCTAGGCTTCTTTGGAACCCTGTTTAAGAAACCCTGCAATATATCATCATGCTAGGTACTTAACTAATATTTCAAAAGGAGAGATCAGCAATGGAGGCTTCTAGCCTTGAACTGCAGGATTCATTTTAATGCATTCTATATCTTTATTCATTAATACTGTCATTATTATGTACTGGAGTATTAAAAATACATTCATGGCATATCTGACAGTCCTAGTGCGGTACTGCAGTTTTGTTACACTTTGTTGCCAGTGGTAGATCCAAGTATTTCACCGAATATTCATGCGGACAAATGTTTATAATGTTTGTTATAATACTCTTACAGCTACTGCACTCTTGACTGTTGAAAAGATGCTTTTATATGTCATCAATATTCTGCATTCTTGGGGGGATTTTTAACCAAAGAAAACCAAAACATACTGGCATGGATTCTGGTACTCAACATACACCTTCAGAGCTGTGTTCTTACAGTCTGTCTGATATAAAGTAGCTTGGGCTGTTCAGGCTAATTTCAGACTTCAGTGTTTTACTGCGCACTGCCACTTTTCCAACCACTCCCATTCAGTCACATTGCTGGGAACTATTTTGTGTACACTTATGTATGTGGTTGCATTCATGTTGCAGTGGTTTGCCAGATGGTTTCTGGACACAACATGTAGCTTCTGATTGCCTTTGAGTGCTTCCATTGATATGAATAGGGACATGATGATTTTTGCACGTATACCAAGCTTAATGAAATATCCCTAGCAGAGTCACGTGAACAGCCTAAACTCTTTCAGTAAGTCAACCCATCATCATTATTTATTAATAAATTACCATTTACCATTAGGCAGTTATAAAAATGCTTACATTAAATGATTTTTTTCATAAAAAAAAATACCTTCACAAACACTTTAGGTGGTAGAGGTAGGCATGCCACTTCTAGATCTGATTAAAGGTTCCATTGCACACCGATTGCTTGGCTTCTAATAAGGGCTAAAAGTTTCACTTCCACAATCAACTTTGCTTTCTGAATATTTACAATGCATTTTCTGCTTTGCAGTTTTAAAAATTCACACTCCAGCTGAAAGCTACTTCATACTTAAGAAAAGACTTCAACTCACTTTGAGGGGTTCCACTATTAGACTGACTTTGTGTTTCCAGTGGTAGCCATTACATGAAAATTTTGCTTTCACCATTGATGACGCTACCCTGCACTGTAAAATTTTACAAATTATTCACAATGGTGCAATTTTAAACACTCCAAATACACTCTTTGGCTGGGATGACGTAATTTCCGCAAGAGTTCATTCAATCTGCCACTGCCATTGGATACAGGGAGGATAAAGAAAAAGGTATACAACTACATTTATAACAATCTGAGCTTCACTTAAACATTTTCATTCTTTTAACCAGAAGGTTTGGGGTTACAATGAAAAAAAAAACATCTAAAACTTGGTAAGCCATATATAATATGATAGGAACAAGGACAATATTCAAAATCCTCAATTATTTGTCATGTTTGTTCATCCCTAGTTAGGCGTCACTGATAATCTGATATCTAGATATAGCCTGGATCAGCGGATGCCAACTGGTGGTCTGCGAGAAAATTTTAGGGGTCCACAGCTCTGGCCAGCAAACTTTGAGCGGGGTCAGGAGAAGGACCCCACTGGAGGGACGCACCGGCCAGATCTATGGATCACGTCCCCTGTGCAGTTCCTAGGCTCAGGGCAGTGGTCGAGCTGTGTCCCTGATCATAACCCGCCCACTCTCCCATCGCAGGCTTCGATCACCGATGGGATAGTGGGTAAACTTATGGCATAATGACGTCACTCTGGGGGAGGTTACTCCCCCTTTGAGTGACACCCGGCTACCCGCGCATGCGCGGTCAGGAGCCGGTGATTTTAGTGGTTTTAGCGGAACCAAAAAGGTTGGTTGTTCATCTCCACTTAAATTTACTTTTCATTTTACTTAGTTTATTTAGTAAATATTTTATTGACCTTCACTAAAAATAATTAAAAATTAAAGTGGTAAAATTAAAGTATTGTAAAGACAATCTACTTTGTTTTAAAGAAAAAGTAAAGTAGCTTTAAAAGATAGCAAACATTAAACAGAAGAAGGTCATATTAAATTCTAGAATAAGATATGATGTCACATTTTTAAACTACTTTATTAGTGTACAAAGATGTAAAAGTGATTTTGTGCCATGGAAACATTCTGTAAAAGTATGGCATATATATTAAACATTAGTGTCATGTAGACAGAAATAAGCTAGAACACTCAGTATGAATGGGCCTATTATCTAAAAGTTTTGTCCTTCTGTTTAATTAGTAGAACTTTTATAATCACACATAAATGTCATCTGCAAAAGTGGTAAAATATGTTTCTTCACAATGCCACTTGTTAAGAGTCACCAACAAAAATTCACGGCTTTGTACTAAGCAAAGCAGTTTTAAAACCATGTGATATGTTGTTATGTATTATTTTTATGGGGTATGGGAGCTAGCATCTCATTAGAACGTTAAAAAGCTGGTATAGAGCCTTAGGATTGCATAAATAAAAATACAAAGCAGATATACACTTTTTTATACATAAATGTATTTATGGTGTAAAATTAGCACATGATCACTATAAGCTCCCTACAGCAGCCACAAAACAGTAGTTCAAATAACACTATACCTAAAATATACTATAAAAACACTTATGCATGATGTGTGACCAAGTACAAATATGTAAATTCCTTGAATATAGAAAAAATATACACTATCCTAATCTATTGCAATAGCATGTTACAAATGTATACATTAATATGGAGTCATTCAGTACACTGGTTCAAAAGTGATGTTTTAAAGGTTCATTAAAGTGATGAGCAAAACTCCTGTACCCACTGGTCCCCCACCACCACTTGTAATTTTGGTGATAATACTATGTTCAAAAGCTTTGCAAATAACTCAGAATGTAGTTGATTACATTTAGACTTAGTTTTCTTGACTATACTTTAACTTTGATTTACAGAAATCCAGAAAACTCTTTTGGAACATGTCCCCACAGGTTCTTTATGTGATCCTATTCACACTGGGTAGGATATTTTGTGCATTTTGACATGTAGACATTCTTTCAGCTCGATGTCTGACCAGTCTCTTCGCTGCACTTCTGAGCAATTAATACAACATTTATTTTCTCAGAACTGCCAATCAATGTATTTTTCCTGTTTTTCTCGCCATTCTAGGCAAACTTTAGTGTGTGTGAGAATCCCTAGAGATCAGCAGTTACAGGAATATTCAAAGCAGACCATATGGCGCAAAACATCATGTCAAAATCACTGAGACCACAATTAAATCCCATTCGAACGTTTGAAGTGATTTTTTTTTATGATTCTAATGCTAGACTGCTTATTGCTTGATCAGATACCTGCTTGAAAAGGACAGGTGTATAGGTGATTCTACTAAATTGATAGGTGAGCATAAATCTGCATTAATATTTGTTATAGAAACACACACAAAAAAAAACATGAAACAGAAGGAGCATTTACCAGCCTTAACAAGAAGGTCCATTAAAAAAGCAAAAAGAAGAACACTGGAGTGTGTATATGTCAGTACTGGACCCTCTGTACAATCCCATGGTGACATCCAGCAGCCACTCTTGTAAGGCCTCCAATTTTGCACAGGAGTGTGTGCATGTAGCCTCTAAATCCTCCGCCAGCGTTAGGTTACTTGCCAGCGCCAGTAGGCACTAGCCCCAGGGCAGGCCCATAGGTGAAGACTGTGGTGATAGATTGGCAAATCTCATTTGGTTAAGCATTGGCAATTAACCCAGGCCTTAAGGTGTGTGTGGTTTAAATTATTAGTTTATTATTGGACATACAGGGCACATATATCACTCTGGTACTTAAACATCTAGGACAAATTTGAAGAACCAAGTTAATACCAAATCAACAAAGTTGTTCACTTGGAAATTACTGAAATATGTTTAAACAATGAAATACATGACTACCTTATAGGCACACTAAATGTGAGCTGTAAGGAATGCTTGTAAATCAATTTTTCTAGACATTAGGGAAACATAATTGAAACAATGAAAAATTGTCAGTATTTAGTAAATATACCCACAAGGTGGGCATTTTGGTAAGAATAGATTAAGGTGGTCTGGGGCAAGATAAAAGGGGGACCATGAAGTTGAAGTAAATAAATGAAATAAAAAGAGAGACACTGAAACGGGGAGGTCATACATAGGACAACCTCATTGTTATCCAATGGGATACAGGTGGATCATATTCCTAAATGGTTTTAAAACATATGTAGTAGTGTCTGGTGTGTGTGAATTATTCTAAACATACTCTAAGGGAGTTTAAGCCCACTGTTAGCATTAGTTAATTAACACATGTGTACCCATTAACATGGGAGGAGTGGTAGACATCCACTGGGCTGGTATAAAGGATTTTGCTGCATTAATTTAATTTTAGGGTTTTGTTTGGTGAACGGCTGAGATTTAGGAGCTGCTGCCAAGGACAATTAAGTAGAATTTAAGTGGAATCATGCAGTACCTGGTGTAGGGATTTAACCCTAACCTTAGGGGTAGGGGTTAGAGAAAGATGCCTAGTGCATGAAGATTTAATAAACTGATGCAAATGACAATTAGGTAGAATGTTTGACTAA
Source organism: Pyxicephalus adspersus (assembly GCF_032062135.1). NCBI lineage: Eukaryota > Metazoa > Chordata > Amphibia > Anura > Pyxicephalidae > Pyxicephalus > Pyxicephalus adspersus. Next base: position 45,762,249 of record NC_092862.1, on the reverse strand, counting down.
AAAGGTGATTCTTTTTACTAATTCTACCAAAATTCCTCCTGAAAGCAGTCAAACTGTGTTTTTAACACGTGTTTGTGTGAGTCTTCCTATGCCTTTTTTTTTTCTTGCATTTGGCTGCTTTACCAGCACTCCAGAGGCCAGAATGTAAACCAGAATTTCCCCTATTGACTTTCACTGCTCTAATTCAGGTACTGAATCAACCAAAATTAGGGCAAATTCAGGCAAACTGTTGGCAAATTTACCAAAACACTAACTCACACCTGTTGAGTCACAGTAGAGAGTGGAACTCTGCCCCCCTCAATCTATCCCCTCAGTCAGTCTCCTCTGCCATCTCTCAATCTGTCACCTTCTTCTCCGTCCAGAGAGTTGGCTAGATCAATCTTCCAATATGTTTGCTTCACCCTGGAAGGAACCAACTAGGCCAAAAATACACCAATTAGAAATGTTATTTGAATCCCTGTTGATTGCAGTCCAATTTTCTTTCCCACTGTCTGTGAAATGCCATATAGTATATGAATATAATATTATTATCAAGGAAACATTCATAGCAATTGTTTGTATTTTTCATGCAACTAGTGTAAACGCATCTTTTAAGGTGACTCTAGCCAGATTAGTGCACTTAAAATGTAACCATTGCTGCTCATTCAATGTCCAAGGCAAGGCTAGGTGCAGACAGCTAAGGAGGTTGTATCTTAAGCACAGCAAAGACTGGCTAACTGGTTGTCCTTTGTGATAGGTCTGTGTAGATCTGACCTAATGCACGGAAATTTAAACCCTTTGGCATGTAAAATGCCTCCTGTTTTTGTATTTTAACTGTGTACTTTGGCTATTTGCCTTTTCAGCTTTCACATTGAGTTGCTGGACTTCTACCCCTAACTTTTTCAATCAAAAGAATTGCTGTCTTCAGGGCCAGCCATCTAATTATTACAATAGGAAAATTTTGTTTCAGCGTTAATATATATTTTACATACTTATGTGTTTAGCTGGTAATCTCCAACATTAAGTGGAGAAGCAGGAAATCCAACGTTATTAAAAAGCAGAATTAATGGCTTGTCTTTTTCAGTTTGAAAACCTAGAAATTTACCATTTTAGACTATACCTCTAATTTAAAAATGATTTCATTTTTGCGTTAGCTGAAACTACTAATCTATGTTACAATTATATAATCAATTTTATGAAAGGAGGAGTAGAATATAATAAAAAAATGATTTTTTATATGAGGAGAATCATGTTTGAGAATTGCCAGACAAGTGTTTATATGACTTGCTGGGAAACCTGTACTGAGAAATTGGTACCTGTCATAGCTGACCTCTACTTCAATAAATGCTAGTTCTCAGGCTGTCAAGTGGATTTAGTCAACTGTGATCACTGGCCTAAAATAAGTGTTCAGATAAAGAATTCTGATTCAGTCTAGTTATTAAAGGGTACTAAGGTCCATACAATGCACAGGATGCTATAGAGTCATGAACACTGATATTATACAGCAGATAAAGGGTCTAAGCAAACCGGGTATATAGAGGTAAAGTGCAGAAAATACATATTAAAAGACAGCAATAGAAATGTAAGTGAAAAACTAGAAAATATCTTCACAGGAATAATGAAGCATAGTGTTACCATGACAGACACTGGATATAAACTCAAGTATTACCTAGACAGCTAAACACATTGACGATTAACAAGGTGAAAAGCAACTGAAAAAAAAAACAAAACAAGAAAAATTAAGTCAGATTTGGATGCAGGACAGATATCCAAATCTTAATGGGTGGCAATCAGGGAGAGCACAGAATGATAGACCACAGCATAGGGAAGCTAAATGTGGACAACGAATGCTTCAGCTGCTGTGAAATACCCAGGAGGTTTATTGGATCAGACATGGCTGATCAAGGGCAGGGCAGGAAGATCAAGCAGGTTAGACCTAATACAGGAACATAGGAGAGAAAATCTCAATATAGGACTGGTGCAGAGTTAGAAATAAACCATTTTATATTTGAGTAAGAACCTGTACAGACATCAATAGAAGCCACATTTCTGTCCATTTAAACAATCATTAGTGACTGTTTCCTTTGACAGAAGAAGAAATGAATTCTGTACACACAACACTTTTCTGTCCTTTTGGGGAGCAGAGGGAGGACTAAGATTGTTTTTAAGGGTTGTTCTCAGTTTTCATCAATCCCCGACTTGCATGGGCAAAGCACAAATTTGCTTTAAGTTTATGTCATCAAAGTTGCTTTTGCCTTCTTTCAATTGTCACTGTATATAATGTAATTTGTGGTACAACTTTAAAATGCAAGTTTACTTTTTTTAGAGAAAAACTCAGCTGCTTGGTTAGTTGCTTTGCAAGGATTTCAGCAAACTGATGACATTTGCATTAAGGCAAAAACTGCAGGTTTCATCAATCAAATGCGCTAGAAATTACATTCCTAGGGAAGATCTGTACACAGTGTATGAAACAACCACATAAAGAAGCTAAATTATTTTTTAACATTTTTTAAAAAGTTGCAGAAAGTAATTTTAAAAAAGTTTAAAATTATTTTGAAAAAATCTGCAATTGATTGAAATAGTAAAATTACATCGTTAAATGTTATTAATGCTAACATTCAAAAAGACTTGTGTAGTAAACTAATAAAAAAAACATATATATATATATATATATATATATATATATATATTATATATTATATAGACTTATATATTCTTACATTAAAAAAATTACTATTTTATCATGTAAATATTTTGTAACCAGCACTGCAATTATACTTGCTAGCAGGAAATGATCAGAGTAATTAATTAGCATTTTTAATGAGCACTGAACAAAATTTCAGGATATCCCCATGCTCTGAGATGTTATCTTAACATTTACATGCACAATGTTTGCATAATGGGATAAGTATGCAAATGAACTATTAACACAGCTTCTTGACAGAAAAGATAAAGGGAACAGTAGTAATATTTCCAGGGGATCTTAATTACAAAACATAAATAATTACAATTTTCTTTATTTCTCGGTTATTTTAAGATTTTTATCTTTTATGGAAAAATAGAATGTAATGTCTTTTGTTTTAAATGGCAGATGGAAAGGCATAAGCCATTGCATTTTTGGGTTATGAGAAGGAAAAAATTTACCAATGCCAATATGTTTAATTTGAAATATGCAACAGATGCTATTTGGATGTAGCTCTACGAGTCCTGAGAAGATTAATGTCTGTCTGTAAAAAGTCAGTGCCCACTTTTTTCTGCTAGTGTAATACCCTACACTTAACACAGGTCAAGCAATATGTATGTGTATATATATATATATATATACACATACATACAAGTAAGCTACTTCTCATAGATATAATTCAATTATATTTATCAAAAAGATCAAGGGAAAATCAGTTGTGTACAGAAGAAATACATTATATATATGCATGGTACTATCAATTAGCACTTTTTATAAATTACTTGATTTTCTTACTACAAATCTGAAGCCATGGGAAGAAAGTTTTTCAGCCGGGTGTGATAACATAGCTGCATCGATGCATTAAACATATCTATGCATCTATGCTAGTGCCAAACACCCTTGCTGTAGCGATGTGCCTCCAGTGCACCCTGCCTTTGGTAACCCTCCCTGTGCCTCCAATGACTACATGCCTCTGGTGATACCAAGCTTTCAGTGCCTGTGTATCTCCTAAGTATCCACTGACCCAATGTTTCTGGTAACCTAAAGCCTTCAGTGAGCCCAGTGTTTTTTTGGGATCCTAGTGCCTCCTGAGACCCCAGGTACTTCTGTGAACCACTATGTCACTGCTTCTGTTTGTACTCCTGTGCTCATATTGCTGCTTCTTTGTTTTCTTAATTTGGCATAATGCTAACCATGGGTGTAGTCGTAAAAAAAAGAAGAGGGGCCACACTTAAAAATGAAACCTATCCATGGCGAGCACGCAGGGAGAGCCTATACTGGGGTCCTGAAAAAAGTAAGGGCATGGCGTGCCCACACGTGCCCGCCCCACTGCACCCCTTATGCTAACTTAGCCTGGTTCACTGCCTGCCTTAAAATTCAGTTTGTTCCTGATCTGGGATTTTTGGTTGCTTTGGCTACCTGCTCTGGTGTGTCTGAGAGCGACAACCTGGGAGCTGAACTCAGGATTAATTGCAAGATGAGCACCTGCTACATGTCTGTGCCTGTACATGAGCACTTGCTACATGTACTTCCCCAGTAATTGACATCCAGACCATATTCATGTAAACCTTTACTTGCTACCAGCCAGTGGTTGACTTGCTCAACAGTGGCTCCTTTGCAGAACTGACAAGGCCCCCCTGCCACTTAACTGACTTAGGACCCCTGCTGGCTGAAGAGGGTTCACGGCCCTTGTGCATGGGCACACTTTGCACCTTCCTATGTCTGCCCCTGCTACCAGGAACTTACCTAAAATACAAAAAAAAAAAACAGGGAAATAAATTGTGCTTATGCAGTACTCAGACACAGCCTCTTTGTTACCCAAAACATTCATTGAAGCACAATCGAAGCCAGTGTACAAATGGGACAAGACGATTGTTGTTGTGTTTCACAATCTTTAAATTCCCTGTCTTAAAGCACCTCTCCAGACTGTGTAATGTACTTATGCAAGAGGGTCACTCCATAGTGGCAAGGGCCCCTACATCCCAATAACATATGGCATAGAACATAAAGTAGGAAAGGGCACACTGATAGGTGAAAGGGGAATAAGGTAAGTATTATTACTTTCCTCCAAGCCAGAGAAGCATTTGTGCATGCAGCATTGGGTGAACCCTATCACATAAGTAAAGTTAACAGCCAGACACAAATTTGTGATACACACCACATGAAAGTTTGCTGCTAAGGAAAGAACAGTGATGAGTGGTGCACAGTTGTGCTGACATGCCAGATCATTGCATGGCCCAGCTATCCTTAAACAGAAACAGCAATACTAAGTGTTAGGAGGAACAGCAACAGTAAAATATTACAAATGGGTAATTGAAGTATTATTATTATTATTTATTATTAATCAGGATATGTGGAATATTAGTAAATTATGCAATCATTTCATATGACCTTTTTAATAACATTACCTTTATTTCTGTTCCTGACAGCTTACAGCTATCTTCATTTGTTTATGTTTCGGTGAATGTATACATTACTTACAGTAAAACTCATGTAAATGTTTAGATAATAAAGATCACTAACACATGGTGATAGACATCTTAAAAATGATTACCTAAATAGGCTTGTGGTCTGCAACTGAGCTGAGATAAGCCATACAAATCCTAAGTATTTAATACAATGTAAAAGTTGTGTGTAGGGTCCTTGGCTTAGGTGGTAAGCTTTTAAACTTATGATTTTGTGTGTTCTGGAAGGCAAATCACATCAGGCTTTGTGCGTGCCCTTGAGTGACATAGTTTTATTACCTGCCAATACAGTGACAACACATCTGTGAAATTTCACTGCAAAAGAAACAAGAAACAATTAAGCAATGTAAATGCCCTTTAAAGAAGAATTGATTGATGTTAAACAGTTAGAAATAGTGTTTAAATGTCATAGCTTGCGTTACATTATATGGCATCATATATTGTATACAGAGGGCCTGATTAATTAATGCGCTCCAAGACTGATGAGGACATGCTTTCATCAGTGAAGCTGGGTGATCCAGCAAACCTGGAATAGATCTAGGCCCTAGGATCTATACTATGGATCCTGGGATCTGGTCCAAGATTCAAAACATTTGCTAGCAAAAAGAAAATGACATTGAACAAATCCATCGCAGGTTTGCTGGATAACCCTGCTTCACTGATGAATGTGTATTCTCTCCAGCCTTGGAGAGCTTTAATTAAAGCATCATATATGTTATTTGTATTTTTTTTCTCAAAGTTTAACTTATGAAGCAACAATAGTTTGTGTGTTGGTTGTCCTAAAACATAGACCATGGCAACATTTACTGTGTATTATATGGAAAAGGAAAAGTGGGTTGCCATGTTGTCAGAGATAGGGAAAAATCCTGAAAAGAGGTAGTTGTTTGGGGCAATTTGGTGTCAGTTTTTTTGCCTTAATATTCAGAATACTTTAGAGCATGGTGCAAACAATTAATTGTTTGAAACTAAAGACTGTTTTCTGCTAGTACATCAACTGCCTTGTGTGTGGTGATCTATCCATTTTACTTTTAGGTGACTGTTAAGCAGAAGATAAATAACCAGCCAAGGTGGAAGCAAATAGTGATGATAAAATCCTTTCTGTCTGGCAGCAGGTTTCCCAATGGAGATAATCCTTTCATGCCACACATTTCATCAAATAACGAAGTCTAACTCTTGTCTGCTTTTAAGGGAAGGTATTTTAAGCTGAATAGTACAATGGGAAGTCAGCCATTATTTTCTGCATTCTTAGATAAGCAAAGCTTATAAAAGGTCCCACTTTTACTTGAAATCTTAAACCAAACTTTTAGCTAATGTATCCTGGGAGCAGTTGAGACTGGTTAAGCCCATGGCAGAACCACAAGTCTGAAAGAAACCTAATTCTGAGATGACATACACCCAATATATTACATTCTTCGGGGTATATTTACTTTTAGGGACTAGGCTGTTCACTTAGCCTAATCCTCTTAATATGATTATTATGTAAGGGATAATTCACAAAAACGGGAAGCTCTGCTAACTACGTATGGTCATCCAGTCGAGTACGGTATAAGTAACTGCATGTAGTTTGCAAGTTCTCCCCGTGTCTCTGTGGCTTTCCTCCGAGTACTCCCACAACCCAAGAACATGCAGTTTGGTTAGTTGGCTACCCCCCAAAATTGACCTTAGACTATTAAAGACATATGACTGAGGTAGGGACATTAGATTCTGAGGGAAAGCTAGTGAGATGACTATAGACTTTGTACAGCGCTGTATAGAATGATGGCTCTATAATAAAACTGACAATATATTACTAATTATATAAAAATAGTTTGGCAGTTTTAGTATAGCACCCCTTTAGCATCCCCTTTTGAAGTTTAGAGGGTAATCTTCATGAATTCTGGATAGTTCTAGAACTTCCACATGGAATCATGGTGGGTTACCTATTGCTGCAGGTGAGGTATCTGTTCATGTTAATGTAGAAGCTAAATACTGCTCTGATGCACCACTTCTTAGGCATATATATATTTTAGACAGGTAGTGGTCAGAAGGTAAATATCCGAGCAACTGAGGAAAGGGGGCAGGTAAGGCATTATGTACTGACAGAGTGAAAGGACAGGGCAAGCAGGCCCCAAGGGCATTATCCCACTAATGCTCAAATTCAGGACTGCGACCTTAAGGAACAAGTTCACTCTGTTATGAGGGACTTTTATATACCCCTTAAAAATGACCTGCAAGTTTCTGATGTCGTGTACTATGAACCTGGGTACAAATTGGCCACTCCCATGGGGGTGAAAACAACAATAGCAAAAAATTAACCTTCTCTATACTCTATAGGATTAGTAAATTATCTCTTAACAAAAAGTTAAACATTTAGACTCTAGAACTAAAATAAGATTTTCCTACAACATCAAAATGCAACAAGACAAATTAGGCATTAAGACTCCACTATAATGTTACACAGTAAAAAATATTTTGCCCTGTTTTACTACATTGTTCATTTATTTCCTTTTTTTTAATAAAGTACTGAAAAAATATACTAGCAATATATACATCTTAAAAATTAAAAAAAAATCTCAAGCATAAAAATATCAACTACAAATGTGTAATATTTTTAATTATAGGTTTTCAGTCATCTTGCATTTTTTAGTTGGTTATCACTTTAGACTGCCAGAATGTATTAGATTCCCAGTAACCCATACTTAAGTTTTTTTTTAATTAGAGGTTTCATGACCTGGTTTATTTTGCCTTATAACAGATGATGATTTACAATATAGGATATAATTATTTACTGTATAGGATTGACCTAATTACATTATCTATTATCCTTTGCCTGTTATAAGGAACCTGATCTTTAAAGTGGACCTTGTACCATCTTGTTTTATTCTGCTACTTGTCCCAGTTTTCTATGCCACCATAGCCACCTTCTGTTTTCTCTCTTCCAGCTCTCCTAATGCCGCCTATATTTGGTTCCAGATCTTGCTGGATCTTGTGTGCATGTCCATGATTAGGTTCTCCATTATGCGATTGTGTTCCAAATGTAAATAACCAGGAAAGAAATAAAAATTAAAAATTAATAATTTTTGTAACATGCATAATAGGCATGAACAGATATGCCCAGGTTTATTTTAGGAACAGTTTGGAAAATCTTTCCCAAAATTAATGGCTTTAAGGGCTATATTACACACAAATTCTTTCATTTACAGACTTTGGACATGCCTGTAATTGGTGTTACAAAACATCAGCATGATTTTCATGAATATCCATAGGAACAGCATACTCTGGCAGAACATATTTGGCTGGGGAATGGTAAAGTGAACTTGGCTTACATAAAGCTGGAGCATCCTAATCCTATTTAAAAAAAATATTCTGATTTATTTCAGTGAAAAATTACCCAAAAGAAAAAGGTTGGGTACAACAAATTTAAACTTGTCGCCAATACAGTAAAAAAGTAGTTCTATGGACAGTTGGGTATATAAAGCTGGTATTAATGGAAAGGGGATGGGTTGTGACTCAAGGCACAAAATCACATCATACTGTAGGTAATTTACACAGCAAGCAAACCATAGGGGATGCATTGCAAACTTGTGCTAGCAGAGAACCTGAACCTCATTTAGAAATGCCAAGTATTAAAATGATGTACTGTATTTGTGTTTTGCCTTGGCATATGCCCCAAATGATCATTTTCTATTGACTCCTAGTTTTCATATAAGGAGATATTGCAGATCAAGAGGATCTGATTGAATAATGAGCAACCTGCTCAATATGCACTTTTATGCTTGGATGTTAATGCATTAGTATATACTGTTTTATATTTAAGCATAATTTATTTCCAGGCTCCCCTGAAGAAAAATGAACATAATTTATTTTATATTAGAAGTGCACATACTGTTGACACACTTTGCAAAATAAACCAAGGACCTGTAATAAGGGATCTCAACAACAGTTAAACAGTCCCACTTGGAATTTAATGAATCATTTTAATTAAAGGCATGAAGAATTAAAGTGTAAATTTTTTTTGTGGATCCTGTACTTTCATTGCTTGAGAAATGCTAAGAATTTTAAATGATCTTGCAAAACATTAATTTATTCAGTAGCCATTGTGAATGCACACTTTTCTTAGAATTACATGCATTTTATTTTACTTAAAATATTAAATATACAAAATTTCCTTGGTGATCACTAGTGTTGGTCGAATAGATCACTATTCGATTCGACCGATATTCGGCCGAATAATGCATAAATATTCGGGTCATCGAACATCGAATTCGAACACCAAATAAAGTCAATGGGAGGAAAAATTTTTTTCAGCACTGTGTAGAGCTTCTACAGCCTCCAAACAGATGTAAAAAGATACATTATAAAAGGATACATAAAAAGATACATAATAAAAAGATACATAACACCATTACATACCCCTGTACTTCACATGAAGATTAAAGAGCACCTGTCAAATCAATTTTAGGCTAAAGCTAGGTACACACTTCCAATAATTATTGTTAGAAAATGAACGATTACGACCGATCAACGATTATGCACGATTATACTTGAACAATCATATTGTGCACAATTTTGTACATGCTGTAACAATATGATTGTTCATATAAAATCCACCAACAGTGTCCACACGCTACATACAATCGTTTGAACGATGCAGGGAGGGACATGTAAAGGAGAAAGTGTACCGCAGAAACATGCACAGTCACTGAACGACACGATACTGTACACACGATAGATAGTGAAAGATCGTCGGCCAAACAGATCAACCGTGGTGGTCGTTCATTTCCAACGACAATCCTCGTTCGTCGGCGTCCTTGGTCACTTTTTTTTGGCTAATCGGTTGTTCATCGGTCATTTCCATGGGCTAATCTACACCAGGACGTTTCCTTCAGGCACGTTTTTGAGCGTTATCTTAAACGTTGCTTGCAACATTTAAAAAATTAAAACGCTGGATAAACGCGGGAAAACGCTTCCATTGAACTCAATGGAGGCTTTTTCAAGCGTTTTTAAGCTTTAATGAAAGCTTCCATTGAAAACAATGAAGGCTTTTATAAACATTTTTAGCAGGACTTTGGAATCTGGAAGCCCCCTTTAATAAGGAGACTCCCAGATCTCCACTGCCCCACCCTGGGGAATGAGTACAGGGGTACATAAATCCTCTTACTCATTCCCTGAGAGGGTTAAAATATAAGTAAAAAATAGGACAAGGCTTTAATTTAAAATTATTTTATTAATGTGTGTGTTTGTGTAATTTAACTTTTTTTTTTTTTTTTACAGATTATCCCAATGACAGGAGGATTTCCAGGGTTGCAATGAACAGAGCCCTGGAAATTCTCCTGACAGTGAGGGATTGCAGGGCACTAGGGGTTAAATGAGGACAAGCCTCTCCATTCACCCCTAGTGCTCTGGCTGAGGTTTTATATTTCTCAGCCATTCACCACTAGAGATGAATGGGGAGACTTGTGCCCATTCATCCCTAGTGCTCTGTGATTGGCTGAGAAATAGGAAATCCTGATGACAGCTCAAGCATCATCAGGGTTTCCCTTTCCTCAGCCAATCAGGGAGCAGAGCAATCAGCGGAGCTTTACTATGCTGACAGCTCTGCTCCCCTGATTACTCCCGCAGCACTAGAGGAGCCGTGACATGTATTACACATACAGAATACATGTCACAGCTCCTCTAGCGCTGCAGGAACGATCAGGCTGGAACGTAGCTGTCAGCATAGTAAAGCTCCGCTGATAGCTCTGCTCCCTGATCGGCTGAGGAAAGGGAAACCCTGATGATGCTTGAGCTGTCATCCCTATTTCTCAGCCAATCACAGAGCAGTAGAGGTAATGAATGCAGATAGTATCTCCATTCAACCTCTATTGCCCTCGTATTGCCTGCAGTTACAGCTAATTGCTTTCAATTAGCTGTGACCGCAAAGTTCCCACGGTCCAGGAATCCCACAATGACATTATGATTGATAATGTCATTGTCAGATAACCTGTAAAAAATAAAAAAAGAACAAGTTTAAAATAAAAAACACATACGAAATAAATAATTTAAGAAAAAAATATATATTTTTTGTTTCCTCCCGAATTTTTGCTGTCGAATCCTGTGTTTTTCGGGTCGGGTCTACCCTAATTTGAACAGCCATATTCGGGTCGAGTATAGGGACAACCCGAATTCGAACATCAACACTAGTGATCACAATTCCTCAACAGATGCTGTAGCCTCCTAAACCCAAGACTGGATATCAGTTACAGTCTTATGCAAAAGTTAAGCATCTGTGGTCAAATACACATTTTGTTAATTTTCTCAGTGAAAAGCACAACCTCTGCAGGAAACAAGCGTAAACATGACATGTTATATAGAACCATAAAACATGAACTGTGGACCCCGTTCTGGGATATTTTAAAATGTACTCCTGACAAATAAAAAATAGATGTTGAAATGCAACCACAGGTTGACAATCGAAAAACCGGCCATCGATAATCCGGATTCTTCAGTTTTCTGCCTGTTCCTTGGAACTGTGCCAGATCTCTGTGGTGCTGCAAGAGGAAGGCTGCCTGTGATTGGTGGTATTTGGAAAATTTAGAATTTTCAAAAATCTGACACTCCTTAGGTCTCGGGGTTGCCAGATTTTTGAAAGTCAACCTGTATAAATAAAGCATCCCATTTATCTGCTGTGAGGCCTGGCATTCAGAAGGGCCCAAATTAAACCCCCTGACAGTAATCCCTTGTGTGGCTCTGGATGAATTTTATATACCAAAAGTGGTAGCTACACTTGGGGTAGCAAAAAAAAACCTACCTGCTCCCTTTGATCCAGTGGCATCCTCCAGCAAACTCCAGCTGGCTTTTGCATCACATGCTTGGCTTGTTCGATGTGATATGTAAAGGGTTGGTACACTTGGGAGGCGTGGCTTTGCGGGAAATTTAAAAAACATTGATCACAGTGATAAAGTTATAAAGAATAAATCCAAACACTGAGATTAAATGATGAAAAAGACTGGTAAACTACAAAAGACAGAAATGTTAGAGGGAAAGGTACTGCTAAAAATGTATTACCTGTACTGCACATATCCCTTTCACAGTACCAGTTATAATAACAATTCTAATGCTTCTGTCCCCAATACAGTTATACTATATATTAAGATCAGTTACTATATTGTCACAGATCACACTACCCAATGGGATCACCATCAATTTTTTTGCTATGATTGGATGGTACAAAAATAAAGTTTAACTTTTTTTTATCAGTCTTTTTTCAGCAATATGAGAACCCATTTTTCAAATTTATGTTGTGCAGAACAGATATCCTCAAACACATCCACTACCAGCTCTGGTCACGTTGGATATGTTTGGACCTCAAGTAATTTTAATTTACATCAAGGTGCAGAGATGAGTTATATGTAGATATAGAGGAAATGTAACTAATTGTTTTTCTTTTCACAACAGTGTTCCATGGACACTTACAATATATGGATCATGGGTAACTTTAGGATAAGATCAAAAATCCTTATAAAGATTAATCTTGCATCTCCCCTATTTATTACAAGGGGCAAAGCTATCCCTGTAGAAATATTACACTATAATGATTTACAAACTTGGGAACATAATTCCATTTGCTCCAATGCCCTATGAAGAATGCCACTCTAATAATATGGCGCTATTGTTAAAACAATTATAATGAAAAATTCACTTAATTGCGCTACTTCTCCCATTTTAGGTATTTCTGGTATCCAGGGGGAAGCACAAGTTACCAGACAGACAGCAAACACCTTTCACAAGATGTAGGGTGTTGACTGTATGTTCTGAAGTCCTACGTAAAACGAGGATCCATTATTACCCATTATATACAGGAATTTACTATTGATAGTGTTGTGTTGTGTTGTGTCGTGATGTGTTAGTTGTTATGTGCCACCCCCAGTCAGCCCTGCTTCCCAGTGCTATGGCTTATGTTGGCCATTGAAAAATTTAGTTTATATCTAGTATATATCAAATATTTAAAGCAGAGCATTACAACACAAATAAAAACTCCAGTAGGAAGTTAAGTTCAATAATATTCTGGCATATAATTGATATAGGATACTCAAGTTAAAATTAGACTTAGAACACTAGCACTAGTAGTGGATATACAACGTATTTTGTTATCACTGTTAGCTATAGTGTGGCTAATAGAACTGTTTAATGCTAAGCTACAATTGATGCATCTTTATTTTCAGCACAAACCTTTGCTTTGGACACAACTGTCCATTTTAATTTAAGTTTGTGTCATCCTAATGAACAAAATCTATATTCTGCAAAAGCTGGTAGACTATCAGTCTCCAACTTCCAAGTAAGTGACCAGTTACAAGCATGTAGCAATCACATTTCATTATCTGCATACTTTTTTTCAGATAAGTCTGATATAATTACAATTGAATTACAATTATAACCAGACAACACACATTTTAAGAAGAAAAGATTCAGAAAGGCATCACAGTCTCTTCACTAGCTTATAATTACACAGAAAACTTAAATAATGAACCTACAAATGTAATCTCTCAAATCAATTTCAATGCTCTATACTGGACCTTCCCATTGCTCTACCTAAATCATTTCTACATATTCACACTTTCTTCTACAACTTCTCTCTTTTTAGGACTAGTTTAGACTGGTGGTAAAGCTGTAGTGTAGATACTGCTTCCTCATTACCCTAAATCCTACCCAAAAGATAGATTTCTTACCTGCGGCAACCCTCAGATAATGAATGTGGGGTAAAATGTTAAACTACTGGTTCTATAAGAAGCAGTGTAGCAGTGTAGATGGCTTGAGTAGCTGGCAAAATGCCAGTCGCCGGGAGCCATGCTTAATTCTCGATTATAATGAATGGAACCACAGAGCCTCCCGGGATACCTACATCATGCATCCCGGGAGGCTCTGGGTGCTCCTTTTGTGCATGACCAAGCATCTCAGCCATGCGCATAAGAAGTCCTTTCGTCAAGTGAGATCGGCAAGTTTTTTCCCAAACTACATAACCCAATCTAGCGCCTGCATCAGGTGACATAGGAAGAAGAACCCAGAAGAAGAGGAGAAGATGGTGTTACCTGGCGGGCTGGCCCAAAGATGGATACCCAGACGGCGCGAGACCTAACAGAAGAAACCCCTGGACGGATCGACTGCTCTGTGGGATGGAAAGTAAATGTATTTTTTTGTTTTTTTTTATTTTTCTTTCTCTTTAAGGCTATGTTTCCACTGGCCATGAGCTTGTGGTGTAGTTACTATTTCCCCATGCCAGTGCATGCCTCAGGGGACATTATTACTGTGGAAGTCCCATAGAGAAGGAATAGGGGTGGCAGTGAGCAGTACCAATACCGCTTACTGCCGCCAGCTGTCAAATGTACAGATGCTGCACATTTCTTTAAGAATCCCAAGGAAGAACTGCACCTGCCTGAAAGCATGAAATAACAGCCCCCATGTTCTTCTTTGTACAGATTTCCTTAACCACCTTGCAGTTAAGCCCGACCTTCGCTCGGGCAAAAAAAAACTGCAAGGATGGTTAAGCCCGAGATTTTGTACATCCATACTTACCTGGTCCCCCTGTGCTCATCCAGCGTCGTCCTCCATCGATCATCGTCCGTTAGGGCAGGTTGGGGGAAAAGTGCTAGGTCTTATTTTCGGGGTAGGTCTTACTTTCGGGGAAACACGGTAGGTAAATTAAGTCCAGTGGCTGATTTAAATTATTTTGGAAATCATTTTAAATCCCTTGTAGGACTCAAAGGTATTCACAACCAATCATTGAGTACCACTTTGATCTTGACATAATGATACCATACACCATGATACACATGATATACAAATTGCGAAAAAAACATCAGAGCCTAGATATCTGAGGCCTAAATAAGTCTATTTCTAGCTTAAAACAGAGAAATTAAACGAAGATGGACAATTTTATCCCAGTCATCCCTATTCATTTTTCGAAAAGCATCTGTTAAAACATGTCTACTTGAATTTAAAACATTTTAATATGGACTGCTCAAATGTGCCCGCATTGTATATATAGCCAGTTAAAAAGTGAAGAATCCATTAAAAAACATTGCTTTAATGTGTTCTCGTAACATAAATGATAAACATACTGTAATTTCAAGCAATTCAGTTGGTGTGCAAAGTGTGAACAAGAGAACTGAGTAACTTCAGAATTTGCTGTTACAAAAGTGTGAATAGAAATAATTAAGATAAATTATTTTTTTTATCACATTATGTGTGAATGAACGAAAAAGATTCTAAATTGTCAAACTTGCCAATGACATAAAGCTCTGGCAGTGAGTCATGGATTAAAAATATACTACATGAACCTGTTTTTGGAACAGTGTTAACGAATGCTGTGTCATTATGGAGACTTAAAATATACATCTATAATGCCTTTTATGGAAATTGTGACCAATATAGAATTAATTATTACAACAAACTTTTAACATTATTCAAGCAGCATAAATTATGTCTGACTTTAGGTTTACATCTAAATATTATTTCAGTCTTAGCAGTTTTATTGGAAGTTATATTCAAAGAAAATACTTTAGTTTTAAGATGGCTGGAATTTCTTGAGATAATTACAACAATGTTTTCAAATTAAGATTATAGTCATATAGTCAAATTATGATTAATATTATATAAAAGAATGTTTTTGTATTTTAAATAAATATAACAGACTTGAAGTATGCATTACACAAAAATAACATGTATATAGCATTTATTTAATGGTATATTCATATCATAAATTGTACTTAAAGAGGAACTAAACTAAAAGTGCCAAAAAAATACAATTACCTTCAATTCTGCAGGCAGTCCAGGATGCTCGGACATGTGCAGAAGGATCACCCAAGAGCCTTGCGCTCCCATTCATTCTAAATCGCCTAAGCAATCGAAAATTAGGGGGCAGTGCTAAAAGACAAAACAGACAACAGAATTTTTACCTTACATAAAAGGGTTGTCTACCCTTCTATGTAAAGTGAAAATTCTGAGTTTAGGTACGCTTTAACAGTCTGGACTAATTTGGAAATCATGCAGTTTAGTATCCAGTAGTAACCCAAAAAATTACATTTTTAAAGGTTTAACATTAGCTCATCATGGATTGTCATGACTACTTGTCAAAATTACTTTTCATTCACTTTTAGTAATTACTAAATTATTAGCCACATTAAACAATAAATTTATAATGCATAAAATACTAGCCCCTATTTTGAATGACTATTGGAGTGCGCAACATAAATGGTATCAAATAAGCACTCACAAACAATCTTTTTTGGGGATGATGAGTTCAAACTGCCTGTTGGTGGACCTTGATGGGGGTTGACTCTGAAATGGCTCTGAGAAAAAAAATAGCAAATGATTCCAGCTGGAGGTCGGAACCAAGCAGCCAGAAAGAAATAACATCTCTGTGAGCAGGAATGACACTCCACACCAGTTGTTGGGTATGGGGGTTTGCAGTGGGAAATCTTCTTTAAAGACTTCTCCAAATATCCTGCAAGATGTGTAAACATCGCTGTTTTCATATGACATCCAAAAGAGCCAGAACCAGCTGGACTTGCCACCAATACAACGACACCTACTGGAGAATATCAGTGGGCAAGCAGTGAGTAAGGAGTGGATGCATGGGCGTGGGTAAATGTGACAAGGGGTCCTAGAGGTTTATAAAAATCTTTCTCTTTTCTCTCTCCAATCTTCTTGGAACCTAGCCAAGGTGCAGGATACAAAGGATGGACTCTTTGTGCAACATATCATTTTTTTTGTCTATGTGATCATTATTTAGCTTATTTGGAATAATTGTTGATTACTTGTTAATTCTTTTCTCTATTAATAAATCCCCTGTTATTTAGGATTTGTGGGATTATTAGGCTAATAGAGACTTAGTAAAGATACTGCTTTGACAAAAGGGGATAACATAAGGGGAACATGATTTTTTTCTTTCAATAAACATAAAATAATTCCTAAAATGTATTCCTTACCCTTCTTCTCAATCTATCACCTATCCAACACATCAATGAACCTATTCTTAACTTTGTTCCTTAAATTAATGTAATCCCTAAAAGAATTACGAAATAAATTGACACTGATGACAGTCCAATAAAAGAGTTTACCTTAAAGCATTATACCTCAAAAACATTTAAAAAGATTTGCCATAACTCCCAATTGATATTTTTGAAAAGTTCTGAGGCTAGGGAAGGACCTGTAAAATGGGTTAAAAGCAGATCTGTGAATTGTGTGCGATTCAGAAGCAGCAAAACTGCTTTTTACTGTCAGAATTCCACAGCAGTATATGAGATGCACAGTGAGTTAAAACTTTGTCAGGATTTCCCTATTTAAAATACAATTATACCAGTATTTTGTTATCTGGTAAAGCTGAAAATTTAATAGCATCTGATTTCCTAAAACATGTCAGTGTTGTTCTGGTGTGAGGATTAGTGTTCCTGTCTAGTATAAGTGTTAGAAGTATTATAAAATAAAAATAAATCTATTTTATGGACATTGTTGTGTCTTTATTTCTAGGTTTTATTTAACTTTTTCTGGTAGTGGGTAAGGGTTTCTCTGTAATTATTCCCCATGGTGAGGGGGTGGATATATTGGTATCCCCATATAAGCTCCCCACTCACAAACCCACTCAAAAACTTTCACAGCACAGGATTCTTTTCTCCAACAATGACCCATGCCACTGATGGGAGCAGGCAGGGGGTCTAGTTTTTGTAAATATGAAAGAAGGCTATGTGCACCCCCCTTTTTTTTTGGAAGGCCAGTTTCTAGAGGACATTTTATGGATAGGAATGGGGCACACACACTCGCTGGCCAATTTCCTATCGAAAAGTCTCAAGCCTAATAAAGTGCCTGGTTTAAATAAAAAAAAAAAAAAAAAAAGCTTGGTGGCCAAGTTTGCTGAGCAGTACTATATCCATCATTGACTGTGACAGCTATCGTACATACATACAAATATATACACTCTAAGCAGTGTTCTTTTATTCTTTTTTGCCAACACAGACACAAAGTGCTTGTGATGCCAAGTGACACAGAGAAAGAAATGACAGTTTCCTTTTAGATCTCTACAAACTGTGTAACATACACATTGAAGTTGTGTCCTTTTATTTATTGCACTTTTGACTGCAGGAGAAAATATTTGTGGTCTCTTTTCTGTATTACAACTATATCAGGACCTGCGATTACAGCACTATATGTACAATTTGACACTGGAGTGTAAAGAAATGTTTTGCATGGTTCCACTACTTATCCTTAGATAATAAGAGAACACATCTTTTTGATTTGTGATGGAAATTACACGTGAACAGTTCATCTGTCATGAGACAAATATAAGGATAACTATACCCGCCCTATCCTGAAAACAATGAGATGCCTAATTATTAGCTTCTGCTTTGGTTTCAGTATTTTCTGATCTAATGACAAGCACAAGGATAAGAAATAAATACTTTTTTCTACCTTTCATATTTTGCATTCTTGTTCCAGGTCAGTGATTCACAATTATAGAAGTCAGATGTACCCAAGAATCTAATATTTTCATAAATGTACAGCCCCTCTATTTTCCCACAATTACGTATGCACCACATTTTTTTCAAATTTATTACACATCTAAAAGCCACAAGTGCATTTCCAGCAATTCCAGAAAACTCCTAATAAAGTGGAATTGTAAAAGAATGCTGTTTATGATGTTATGGCATTTGGTTTTTATGCTTCTATATCATAAAACTGAATTAAAATGTGATAAACCTCAATATATATATATATATATATATATATATATATATATTTATTTAAATATATATATATATATATATATATTTATATATATATATATATGTATATATATTTACACCATGATCTTTAAACAAAAAGACAATTAAAAGTCACTGATTGAGCAGGATGAACAAAGCTTTAGTCTTACTCAATATCCTGTTCTTTATAACCTCTCTCATTAAATGGCTTATAATGAGGAAGTAGAAACAGATGGTAATCTAAAAGCTATAAGCAGAGCAGCAGGAAACTTGAAATAAAGCTGTATCAACTTGCATCTTCTATGTCTACTTACAGTAAAGTGAAATGGAAATGAACTATGCTCTTGTGTTTTAAACAAATCTTTATAATTTGTACTACAGTTTTGTTTAAATTTACTACTTCAAATATGCAGTGCTAACACTTACATAAAACTGAAAGTATGTATTGTATCCTTTAACCACATGACAAAAATAAGCAAAATCATTTATATATGAATACTAAGTGACCAAGCTGGTAGATTGACACAATTAGCAAATTACTTCACATTTATAATATTACTGTAAAGTATATTACTGATCTATCATTTAGTAAAGCAGGAAATATTTATTTTACCTCAGCTAATATTTTCTTGAATCACTGACTTTTGGAACACATGCTTAACTCCTTAATGACAAACTTCTTTTTTTTGTAAAGAAAAGTAAAACCACTTGCAAGGCAAATTAAAAGTAGGTGATGCAATGAAACCCTACAATAGATTTAAACCCTAGGTGGATGACATTTCGTTTGCTAAAGCATTGTATATAATTCATAATTTTGCATATTGTTTAATAAAATACTGTTTCCACTAGTTGTGATGATTTTGGTGAAGATGTTGACTGTAAATCTAAATGACAGTTACTGTAAATGGTCATAAATACAAAGAAATACAGAGAAATCCTGGGAAACTATGTGCAAAAAAAAAAAAAAAGAAGAAGAAATGTAGATTCTTTGAGGCAGAAGCAGCAGCACTGAGAAGCTACTAACAGGGATAACAAAAGCAGTAGTCAATCTCATTGGATAGACTGCCTCAAGTCTCTCCCTTAATACAAAACTGATTCTGCCTCAAATGACTGTACTGGATTGCAAAACTTTTTCTCTGTCTTTTTTTCTAACATGCTTTCTTTCCTTATGCTCATCATCAGCAAGAATCAGAATGAAATTGGCAGTAATTTATTCCCACCAGTGAATGTCAGATTCACTGTTTTATACATACAGCCCCTAGAAATGCTCTGTTGATCGAAACCAGAGTCATGGGATGTATTTTTTCCATATAGTGCCAAAATTAGTGACATGTTCATGAAATTTTGTGAAAATGAGATTTTGCAGGCAAAATAATTTAAGCTTGCAAATCCTACTCACTCAGCAGCTATGAGTATGTGAGTTCACATCATGCCCCAGTGCTCAGTACAGGGTACTGGTAGACACCAGAAGAAAAGAGCACAGCAATTCAAACATTATAGAGCAAGCTTCAGTGGCTAGAAGACAAAATGGAAGTTAAGAAAACTGTAAAGGTTAGATGGAAGAAAGGAAGAACCCTTAATTCATCTCATGAGATTAGCAGTTAGAAGCACCAGTACCAAATATTTTTTTTACTGTATTTACACAGCTATGAGTCTGTGTACACAAGTGCCTATGCCACGCCCATACTAGAAAGTATACTGCAATTGTGAGGAATTTATGAGATAAAATACAGTTTTTAAGGTCAAGGCTATGACGGTCACACTTTTTTGGTCTTTTTTTCTGGTTTGGGCAGAAAAAGCTAATGTGCCAATATTTCTTTGATTTTCAAGGTGTTTTTGCACATCACTCCCCTGACGCTTGCATTTTTAAACTAAGGCAAAAGTGGAAATTGATTATGCAAGTTAATTGGGAATCACAGGGCCTGTTCATTTTTCTCATGCTGTTATTTTAAATTAGAAATGTATAGTGTGTAAAAATATGGATGGCAAATGGTGCATTGTGCACTGTGAATTTCATTCTAAGAAACATGAGTAATACATAATTATTCAGTTTCCTAAAATACCCAAATAAAATGAGCTAGAGACACTATCTAGTAATTGATATTTCTGTTATCCCAAGTATTACTAACCAGAAAGTAGCACCAAAAAGTATTTCAAGAAATTAACATGACTCAGTTTTTCTAATTTTTATTAACTAAAACTGGTAAAAAATATTCTGATAAATGCAATATCATTTGAGATAATAATGTTTTTTCTCACAAAGTAAATTTTCAGATTAGTTACTGTATTGTACATTAAATTTAGAAACAAACCCATTATTGTATGTTCATTTAATATCAATTGCCTGTAGAAAGTGCTCCATTTGATATTTAATTAGCATTTACTTTATAAATCTACTTGGCACATAGTTAACCATAAAATTATATACTAATAAATGTGGAGAAATTATTTTTGTGAACACATATTACAACTGCAGGGGGTGTTTAATGATATATAACATTATTTAAACAGCTCCATTTGTACTCATTTTTACTGCTATGACTTAGGACTAGAAATTGATAAATGTTTAGTATATGGATTTAGGAAAAAGAATGCATTTGTCATTGTATCATATGCTCGGTTTGAGTTACCCAGGCTCATGACAGATTTATTTTAGGAGCTTTAATAACTTTTTTATTATGTTAATTATATTATGTTTTTATTATGTTAATTTACAGCGTGGATTCATATATTGCATTAAAGTTTATATTGATTTAAAAAACATTATATGTATGTATTCTGTATATTGCAGAATGCAGTAAATTAAGTAAATACCAGAGTCCACTTTGCTGAAATATGTTACTACAAATCTGTCTCCTATAAAAGAATACACATTTTTGTCAAATCCGTCAGTATCTTGATTTACTTTCTTTTACAAGCAACCATCCCTTCTGCAAAAATCACTAATTTCTGCTGACCATACATTTTAAAAGCTTGACGGCTATTCTGCAGCTTTCTACCAGCTTTCATGCTCGTCAGTCTGCTACCCACGGTTTCATTTATCTTACATAGGGATAGGGATAAGGAATAATATATTATCCTAAAAATTCAGTCACCAACTTTGTTATTGAATTGCAAAGCCCCTGAACATACTAATGTCAGTAAAATTGCAAAAAAAAAGCATGTCGTTTTCCTATAAGTTATATAAGTTCAAGTCCCTAGGGAAACACATTATAAAGCTACCCACTGAGTTATTAAGTTATTTGCGAATGTGGATTATTATATAGTCAATATAGTCTTAAAAATATATAAAATGGAAAAACTTTCCATTTGTATCCATAGTTTATGTTCCCATGAACAGGTCCTTATAAATCCCACCTAGCAGTCCGGGGAATTTGAATTGTACTTGAAAATTTGACAGTAGGCTTTGAGAATGCTTTTCTTAACTATATTTTATCTTTGATCTATTTCGATTTATTTTATCATTTGTAATATGTTCCCATCAGACAAGGCAATATTGTATATATTGTCGTGTGCAAGGGCTTTGTAAGAAAAACTTGCAGCAGTTTAAATTTGTGAAATGGCAAAACAATTTTTTAAGCAAACATTTCTCCGCACACAAAAATAGTATAAACTTGGCAAAAATCACCTACCCGTTCCAACTCATACAACAGAAATATTTTTATTTTTACAGATGTAAAAAGCTTTTGAAGGAAACAAAAGAAAATGACTAGTTGGAGCAAGGCATTCATGATTTTTGTAAAATATTGGGATAACTGTGCAGCATGAAAGTATTTGCAGGGAGAAACCCCCTCTTTTGGTTGAAGAAGAGAGAGAACTGTTGTGACAATATATTCCAAAATGTACATAGATGCATAATTTTCCATTTTCATTGGAATCACAGAGTATGTTTTCAAAACTCTCTACACTACAGTTGAAGAATAAATTGTCAATTCAATATACATATTCTGCAAAAAATAAAGTTATGAGGTTAGCTAAAAATATTTTTGGTTACCTATTAAAATATTCAAAGGTGTGATATTGTCACCTCTCGACCTCATTATTGGAAATAATGAGATAAGAATACTGTTAAATGTTCAACTTTCTGTAAAGAGGAGCACCAGAGTTTTAAAGTTCTATGCGTGCTATTGATCATCGTAGTATGTGACATGATAACATTACATCGCTAACAGCATCTTTAAGAGTTCATCAACCTAAATAGTGACTAGAATGCCAAATTGTAAAAATTCATGGATATGTAAAACATGTATGAATCCAGAAATAGTTTTTTTTTTTACTTTTGGATAGTGTGGTAAGGGATCAGAACCCCTACCGAGAGATACTGACATTTTAAAATAAAGTTGACTGTGTTACTTTAAAAACTATTTGTACACTGTGCCATGAGTATACCTTGTAATGTTACCTCTGAATTAGTGATTCTGCAAAAGTGAATAGTAGCAAAACTTCAAACCTACTGTAAAATAAAGTATTGTAAAAGAGTGGTCCAATGCCTAGAAAAGATAGGTGAGATTTTCTTTGAACCACTAACTGCTATAATAGAGGCCATTTGTGAAAATCACTACCTGCAAAAAAAAGACTGTGGCAGAGTATGTGGAAATCATTCTGATCATGTTGGAGAGGATTACTGCACATAAAACCTAACAAGGAAAACCGTTTGCAGGTCATACGGCACTTTTTTCTAACTAGTAAACCACAAAAGCCTTTTTTTGTCCTGAAACCCTTCTCCAGCCATTACTTTAAGGAGCTATAATTGAGGGAATTTCCAAAATTTTTTAAGATGTAGGAAAACAAAAGTAAGAATAACAGTAGAAGTCAGGAGTAAAACAAAGGGTCTGATTTTTTAAAGGTCTCCAAGACTAGAGAAGGAGGATACACTGTCATGGAAGAACCTGTCAGGGAGTAATCCTGCAAACTTGGAATGAATTTCATAAAATTATTAGCTATACATTTGCAAATGTTTTCACACCTATACCAAATTCATTTCAGGTTTGCTGGGTCACGCAGCTTCCCTTATGATGGTCTATCCTATCCAGTCTTGGAAAGCTTTAATAAACAAGGCCCAAAGTGTTAGCATTTTAGTATACAGTACTTGGATATACTATTTAAATAATCCCATGGTACTACACTTGAACAGCAGTGCCACCAAGCCTAAAGGGTCAGGCAAAATGCACTTGCAGGAAAAAATGATAATTCACAGTTTAAAAAAAAAATCCTTAATGTGAAGCATTTTGGCTGTCTTTTCTCTCTGTGCCAATGCATTTTAGCATTTGAGCCATGTAGTATGGCTTTAAGAGTGTTGCCACCCACTAATATAAAGAGTTTCCAATGCAACCTGTGTAAAAATGTTATTGTAAGCCAAGCAAAGGCAGACTCAGACTGTCTTCCCCTGAAGGTTCAATTTCATATGGGTCAAGCAGCACTGCTGTGTCTTCTGGCTGCTACTCCTACCCATGGATAATAGGTTTCTCAGGGAATGGACTATTCCCAACATAGTCTTATTCCTTCACTTTGTTTCTACCAACACCCTCCTCTTCTTTGTACTCTACCTCCTTCTTTGTCCCATGTATAGAGACAAGTAAGTGAGAGGAAGCATCCATTTCTCAGCGAAAGCCACACCATCTATTTTGTTGGGTGCTGCTCAGTTGGCATTGACTTTAGGAGAATGACAGGCTCTATTTTTCAACCCCGTTCTTTTATTTCTCCACCTGTGGCTCCAACTCCCTAAAGCTTAAGAATGTCCAGTTCAGCACGGATAAATGGAATGTGTCACTAATGCCTACCTGATAATAACTGACAACTTACGTTCATTTATCAAAGAGTGTTCAATTGGCACAGGCATCCTGGATTTGTAGCTTGTTCTCAAGAGAAAAATACACAAGCCACTTTGCAGAGTTGTAAACCATGCGCAGGACTCCCTACAACCAATCAGCATGTAATCGTTTTTACAACTCCTGCGAGTTGAATGCTTTTTGCCAAAGAATAATGTAAAGAGACATATCAAAACAGAGTAATGGTCCAAATGGTACAAAGACCAAATAATCTGCCAAACTGGTACAACTGGGGAGAATGACACACTGCATACACAAATATACATACACAGTATACATATACTCTAAATACACATTTGTACACACACTTATATACACACCTTCTATATACACACTCACAAACTGTACACACACAATCATTTACCCTTGTCTCTGTTTGCTGGCATTCGAATAGCTACTTTCTTTATAAATCATGGTAGAGCGTGTACCTTTATTGAGGTCATTTTAATAATGTTACATTCTTATATATTTGTACAGGATTGTTTTCTTTCTTCAGAGAATTACGCTGTGCTCCTTCCCCCATGGAGCAGACTCATCGTTTCTGTCGGTATGAAAATATGGTATTTGTGCTTCTAAATTATCAACACCATATGTTAAAAGTGCTTATTTTATACTGCATAAATCTTTTTCAGACTTATAAAAACATCTAAAATAACTTTCATTCTATATATGCTAAAAGCGCTCCTGCTTAATAAATATTATGATAATTCAGTTCATGTTTCAAAAAATATTTTGTTCTGAGCACTCCTAGTCAGTGACTCATGTAAAGCAGACAGAATTTTAATAAGATTCTGTATTGTTACTTTAAACCGGTATTTTTTTATGATTTATAAAGAAAGACCAGGTTACCTTCCAGTTCTCTTCATAATCTGACCCATTGGAACAACATTACAATAAAATACATGAATTATTTCAGTGCATGTGACTAACAGTATCTCATAAGAATAAACCCAAACATGTAGAAAACTAGATATTTCCATAATAGAGAAAAATTGCTATATATTAGCATATCATATTTGCATGTTTTTTTTTTACCAGTTAACAATTTTTTTTAACCATGTAAACCTAATAAAATGCAATGTGTAAAAAGTGGCACACCCATGGTAGTCAGCAATTAATTATTAGTTATTGTTCTGACTAATCTAAACTGAAAAACTGTAAAAAATTATTGATTACTTTGATGATCTGTATTTTGCACAATATTGCTGTTATAGAACTCCCTTTTTAAATATATCTGAAAGGCAGGGGTGAAGTGGGGTGGGCACGGGTGAGAACGCCATGCCCTCTTTTTAGTCAATGGGCACGAGTGCCCACATTTATTTTACAAAGCATTCTTTGGTGGTCTGTTGCTCTGGCCCGTGCAGCCCCCATCGGGGCCAGGAGAAGGACCTTGCTGGGGGGGCTCACCGGCCAGAGCCACGGACTATGTCTTCCGTATAAATTGTAGGCTCAGGGTGGTGGGCAGGTTGTCTCTTAGAACACAACCCACTCCCTCTCCCATCGCAGGCTCAGACCTACCATGGGGGGGTGGGGGGGTTCTGGTATCATAACATCACTCTTGGGGAAGTTTCTTCCCCTTTGAGTGACACAAAGGTAGAGGTGTAGTAGGGTGGGCATGTTTACATGGATGTGAACGTGCCCCCTCAACTTTAACAGTGCTGGTAGGGTTCAGAAGTAAATCCCCTAAAGGTTACTGAAGGTGGCTCAAATGAAGCTTAAAAACTCAAGAATACAATGTTTCAATCTTGGCTAGAAGTAATTAGTCATATCCAAATGGACTTGTGTAGGTTTGAAGAAGTTTACTGCTTATCCTATTGTGCATGTTGACAATCAAAATTTATTTTAACATATTTAACGTTGGTTTGAAGAAAATAAATCAGCTACCAATGTGGTTATACTGTAAATGCTGGAGCATGTTACTGACACTGGAAACTATTAAAAAAGTGTTAGGTTAAGCAGCAAAAAAGCATTACAGATCGAATTACTAATTGCAACTAGCAGCTGTAAAATACTAATTGCAACTAGCAGCTCAAAAATACACCGGCAAGCTTATGGAATCTAAACTACTACATGTCAGGCAAAATCATTAGTCACACATAAAAAAACAGATATTTCCATTGCCTGCAATTTTGAAATACTATAAAAAATGTATAGATCTTTTTCTTGAAGGGAAAATTGTAATTGACTATAACAAGATCATTATTATAGATACCCAGCTAAAACAATAACTGAAACTTCCAAGCTGCAGTTAACAAAAATGAAAACAGACAATGGCCTTTCTGATAGGACGTTCAAGTGTTTGAACTAAGAAACATTGTTTGGCCTAAAATTATGGAGAGTTTTAGAGAAAGATAGCAGTTTCAAGAAAAGTCATGGAAACAATAAAAACATCTATTTCAGAGACAGATAGGTAGAGAAATGTTTACAAAAATTAGACTATTGTATTAATTTCACAAATTCACATTGCTGACCTGCCAGTTAATTGCAGAGTTCCTGGCATCAAAATTCCTGGGGGGGGGGTTGGTTGGAATATGGCCTGAAAAACTGAAAAGCCCCTAAACATATAATTGTCAAAATTGCTTGAGGATGGGGAAGAAGAGGAGCCTACAGGGACATATCCCAAGTGAAAACCAAAAAGTGTGTTAGAATAGAAGTTAGAATATAGTTAGGAAAACACATGTTTACAGCCAGAGATTCCATTTCTTATTATTTTTTTTTTTACGTATTTTTTAATTCTAATATGCACATGTATTTACCAAATTGGACCAGAGGGAAACAAGCATTTAACACACTGAATGACTGTCCAATGCTTCATCGGGAAAACCAATTACTACTGGCAATTTATTTACAGCTATTTCTCATGGATCATATCTTCTCTTTCACTCAAGAAGAATCCCCCAAGCATTAGCAACCTGACTCAATGTAAGCCTTGTCCTTCCTGAGCACTCCCCATTCCCTGCAAGCTTTAGGCTGACTTTTCATTGCAGTTCTTCCAACCTCTAATTATTCAGCATACCATTCCTAAAGTAATGGTCAAGTAGAAAGTATAAACCAGTCCTTAGAACAATATCTATGATTTCTGATCCATCAGAACAATTGAGATGCATTGGGAAGAGTTGGCCCTCAACAATCAACAAAATGATGTGTGATATGAAGTGTGACTCCAACTGCCTCCTATAACATTGCGGAACAATTTTAAACAAATTTATTGTTGACTTCAATTTTTAAGCTTGTATACACTAAAATAGGTATGCTGATTCTGAAAGTGCATTTAGTTTTCTTCTATCACGTCAGGTTTTTCTCTACTTGTGGTCAGACAGTGTGGTCAGAGGTTGTGCGCTGCTCTACGTAGTGAATAAGCAAAATTTATTTTTCTACTTACACACGTAAAGTGGAGCTTAAAGTGTGTCCTCCTTCACAGCGGCAATATATTTGGGTCAGTCCCAATTGGCCATTCAGTTTCTGTCTCATATTCTTTGTGAAGAATATGTAGACATAAAGAGAATCATTGAGTTGCTGCAATATCACCATCACAATTGGGTCATCTGTGTTGACCTTAAAATGGTATGCTTCTTTCTTGCTCAGCAACACGGATACACCAAGTATCCCTGTTATCTGTGCATGTGGGACAGCAGAGCTCGTGAGAGGCATTGGGTGGAAAGGAATTGGCCTCCAGGATCTGCCCTAAAACCAGGTGATTCAAACATTCTACATGAGCCACTCGTTGATAGAAAGAATAATATAATACCGCCTCTGCACATGAAACTGGGTCTGATGAAGCAGTTCGGTAAAGCTTTGCCAACTGAAGGAGACTTACAAGTACCTCATTTTGGCATTTCCTAGCCTGTCATTTGAAAAATAAAGGCTGGTGTGTTTTATGGTCCACAGATTCGGCAGCTCATCAAAGATGAACATTTCATGGGGACAGTGTCAGAACTCCAAATAAATGCTTGGTTATCATTCAAAGCCATTGTCAGGGACTTTCTTAGAAACACACGAGCAAATAATTACACAGAATTTGTCCAGAAACTCTTAGAGAGCTACAAAAGGCTTGGTTGCAATATGAGCATCAAGGTGCATTTTCTGCATAGCCATCTTTCTAACTTCCCGGAAAACCTTGGTGCAGTCAGTGATGAGCGAGGTGAACGATTCCATCAAGATTTGAAGGTCATGGAAGGATGGTATCAGGGTAGATGGGATGTACATATGATGGCTGACTTGTTGGAGTATCTGGTGGGATTATCCTAACACTGAACACCCCAGGTAAAGCTTGAGCGTAAATTTTTACCTTAACTGTTTACCTGATTAATTTTCAAATGTTTTACTGTAAAAAAATGTCATAGAATAACAATAAATCCTTTGTATGAACAAAACAAATTTAAATAAACAGTACATTCAAGTTATTATTTCATTATTTTTTGATTGTATGTAAAAATTTGTATGTTTTTTGACAAAAACGGAGGGTATCCTGTATCGTAAAAACTGGATGTGATGGCAAAAACTGAGGTCATTTCTGAATTCACCACCCAACAATTTGTAAAAAAACAAGTGTAAGACCTAACTCAACAAAAAATGAGTTCCCCAGTGTAATCTAAAATTATTTCCCCTCTGACCCCCTGAGCTTCTGAGTTCCCTTCCTGCTTATTCATTGGTTACTTACTCCATCTGTTCCTCACTACATTTGCTTGCTTCCCCTCCTGACTTTTGTTTTGTCCTCAAATACAAGACTGTCTTGGTACCTTGATTTTTGGCTATCCGCTTCCTTGTCCAAAACATTATTCTTATCCAGTAAATGAAAATATAGCTTCTGAAAATCAAAGAATGTAAAAGAACCTGCTTCAAGTGTGTTTTGCATTCCTATAGACTTGTATGGGAATGGAAAACCCATTTAAACAAATAAAAGCTGTTACCCCTTAATTATCATTAAGTTTCGGTTTTCTGCTTTAACAAACAGGCGACATTCTATTGTCTCCATCTATTACCCTATATCTATTATTAATTGAAAAATTATCAGCTTAAAGTGTAATTGCCTTGACAGTTTTACTTAAACCAAAGTGCCGTATATTTAGCTTGCAACTGAAATCTCATTGTTTGATTATCTGTTGGGCAGTGATTCACAACTTTAAAAGAATAACTTGGCAGTAAAACAAGCCCTAACTACTTATTTTCTTTATTTCCGAGGTTCTTTAATAACAACATTAATTTCAATTGCCAACATCTGACTAAATGAGCATAGACTTCTGTGACACCACATTTCAAAAGTGAAAAACATCACTAGTTCATAAACATGTTCATTTCAGTTTTATTTTACCAGAAAGCTTGAAAAAAGGGAAAAACATACGGTATCAAAAACAGATGGTAAAATGAATTTCAAATGCTCTGTTATCACTAAGTCATTTTGCAGCAATCTGTCAACATTAAATATGATTAAAAAGGATTAAAATATTACAGATCTTATTGGCAATACATTTAATTTTGAATATGTGTTTTTAATATATTCACATACTTCTAATATTGTCCATATCATGTTTAAAGCAAAAAAATGATATTTTATAATGGAATATTCCTTTCACATCTATAATATATTATTATTTTTATTACAAAGGTCAACAAAAAATTAGTTTTGATAATCATCAGAAACCACAGCAACTTTTTCTAAATCAGTTTTTCCAGCGGATTTCATATCTGTTTTCAATTTTTCCCACACGTACAGTTCTGTGTACTATTATAGTTAACATTGTACATGCATGTATTTTGTACTTAAATGTAAGCAGCATTAAAGTGAATGTTAATACATTTTCAGTGTGAAGTAAAACAAGGCACACTGTGGTATAGATCTACTGAACAGTGTCAGTCAGGTACCATTGTTTCTTCAGAAATGCTTAGAGTATGATTTTCTTGTGTACTCTTTGTCTGGATTGTCGCAGTACAGTATCCAGCAGTAGTCAGCCATCATACTTTCATTCCAGAAACCTTGGTAGCGGTGCTCCATTAACTGAATGTTCTCCTTGTTCGCCGCTCACCATGGTCTACAATTTAAAAAAAAATTTCATGAAAAACAGTGGATCACTTTTGGTACAGAAATCTAGACCTCAGTGTAACGCTCAGGAGGTTAAAACAAACATCAGTATCACAAATAAAGGATATAATATATTTATATGTATTATATATTATATTTTACCCTATTGGCACCAAATATGTGACTTTAAGTGGAAATCTCAAGATTTGCCTGAGGTTTTTCTCATGCCTACTGACAAGACATATGTTGTCATCCTACAGTATTATATAGTTAAGTCTTACTCTTACATTTTGCCTTTATTACTTCTCATTTCTCTGTATTATGTTGTGACATTTTTACTTTTGAAATATGGTATACAGCATTAAAAGACATGATGACTTATATACATCAATATTAGTGATAATAGGTATATTTCTGATAATATAGTGATGAAGCATATGTATGTGCTGTGCGGGAAACATATTTACAATAGATACTTTCTCATCTGGTTTAGACTGATTGTAAATTCCCAAATATATTTATGTCTTTATAGTGACAATAAATTCCCTCCTATTGTGTAAACAATATTCTGCAGAGTGCTTCATTTATTTTATCAAATTTGTATAATGTTAAATAAACATTTGTGTAACACGTCTGTGCTATTACAAAACTTAAATTGCTACTCAATTTTCAGTAACAGCTAATTAATATTTTATGCATTTCAAAATTAAGACATTTATGTTTGCAGGTATTTTAATAATTCCACAAATCTACTTATGGCCATCTGCTTTATTTTTTCTAATGACATTAAGTGATAGACATCAGTCAAGACAGAATTAACTACAGCAGTTACCTGGATCAGATTATCATACTGAATAATATGTTTAGATTTGTCAGCTTGATACTGCATTTATTAAGTTAAAATAATTTCTTTCCCTAACTCTTAAGGAGCCAATGCCATGATTCAAATCAGTACACAGTATGCATGGTAGGAAAATTGAACAAAAGTGTCATTGTCTAGTAAAATGATAGCAAATTTACTTTAAAATTTATAACCCTAAATTGTCAAATAATCAATTCCCGTTAATGATTTGCTAGTAGAATATGTCTTTTTTCCTGTTGTTGTTGTTTCTTGTTATTATTTGTTGCCTAGTTTTGTTTTTATTGTTATCTTTTTACATATACTATTGCAGTCATATTAAATACAACTTTATGACAACATTTTTGTTAAAGACATATTTATATTGCGATTTATTTATAACTTCAACAAAGTAAATGCTGTATATACGTGAATATAAACCTACATTTACATGAAAGAACAGGAAAACTACACACTCTTGAGTATAAACCTAGGGCACAAAATGCAAGCCACCAGTAGATGGCGTAAAGTTACAAATGATAAGAGTTTGTAACACACTTTTAATTAGGACACAGCGCCATCTACTGGCACAACTATAAACCAAGATTCTTTTTCTAAGAATTTACCTGTATGCAGGTCTAAAAATATCTGTTCATTCTCCAGCTACATATAAAATAGATTCAGAATTTATTGATCCAGTGTGGCTCCTGGTGGCTAGCAACTTGCCTGCTACTTGGACATTTGCACCGTAGTGGCTCACAGAGAAGGTGGCTCATTTGAAAGCTGAAGAGAATAAGTGGTACTGGTACCACTCACTGGGCCCCCATTATTTTTTTTATGGTTGCAATGTGCAGAAGCTACAAGGTGTGAAAAAGCGGTGACCACACTATAACCACATGGCCAGTCTGAGCATATCCTTAAAAAAATCTTTTGTAGGTTTTAATGCCTGTGTGGCAGGCACAGCGTGCAGAGAAATGGGCCTAATTCCTTTCAGCACAGGAGGGAACTATTTACAAATATGGATAAAGATAGGTAAGGCTAGAGTTTACCGTTAAACATTTACCAGTTTATTTGCAATGACATCAACATGAATTTAAATTAGCACAACTCTGGCATAGAATATTGGCACGGAAAGCTACCCCTCTCATCCCTCCAAAGGCTTCTTAAGAGGGTATGTAGCAGCGTGTAGCAGTGTTCATAAAATGTCAAGATGGAAAGACATCAGCAATGAGAAACAACTATTGATGACCATCAATCTTGCAAGGGTTATAAGGCCATTTTCAAAAAAGTCCATTTTTCTACCGTGAGAAAGAGTGGAAAACATTCTTCCCAGGAGTGAATTTTTCTCTGCAAATTTACCCCAAGGTCACACTGTGCATTTCTTAGAGAAATTGCAAAAACCCATGAGCTACATTTTGGGCCTCCATATGCCGGAGTTGGCATGTCAAATATTAAAGTACACTGCAGTACAGTTAGAAAAACACAGCACAAGTATGTCTTTGGAAGTTTGGAATAGTTGCCAAGAGAAAGCCTTCTTCTTCCACAAAAGAACATGGAAGCACAGCTTAAGCAAAGTTGCATCTAATCAAATCACAAGACTTTTGGAACAATGTCCTATGGACAGAAAGGACCGAAATGCAAAAGTAAGACCATAATCCATAGTGCCATGTTTAGAAAACAACATATCAGCACAAAAATTTCCTACCAACTGATGATTTGGGCTTGTTTTACAGCCACAGGACACCTTTCAGTTAATAATTGATCACAAACTTCCAAAGGATTCCATAGCCAAATTTGAGTCAATCGGTGTGACAGCTAAATCTTGCCCAAAATTGAGTCATAAAACAGGACAATAATCCCAAACACACTACCAAATTTACATGAATATGTCTGAAAAAGAAACGAAATAAGGTGTTGCCATAGTCTAGCCAAGACCTCAACCCAAATGAAATGCTGTGGTAAGATCTTAGGAGTGCATAAATGAATGCCCAGGAACCTCAATAAACTGAAGCAATGTTATAAAGAAAAAGTTATTGCTGCTAAAGGTGGTTCTAAAAGCTATTGGCTCTTGACGTGTACTAAGTTTTTCACACATTGCTTCTCCTTTTTTATGCTTCATTTTTGCTTGTTTTGTGTTGATTCACCCCTAAGATTAGATGTTAGTAGTTTTAATGGAAAAGCTTAGAAACAATAAATGTGGATTGTATCTGTATTTTGCATTGTATTCCAAACCTAAACACCAAAAAAGCTTATAGTTGCATCAATTTTATTCGATATATATTTTATTTTTTCAGTCCACAAGGTGATGCCTGTAATACGGATGTGTTTTTTTGTTTTTTTTTGGTATGATAAGTGTGAGGATGATTTATTCACATGTTCAATTTGTCATTGGTTTAATCAAATCCAACAGAGTATGATAGAAGTCTAAATAGCCACTTCAATCATTTTTAATGGAGACTGTTTCATTTACTATATAATTTAAACCTAAATGGATAAATGATTATTATTGTGTTAACAATAATAACTGTCATTATTTAAATTGTTGGTGTTATTTCGTTTTGGTATTTTGTGTCATCCTGTTCACCTTATTTGTTCTGGACAATTTAATTCATTGATCTTTATTGCAAAAGCTATAAAAACTGATTGTGATGCTTAGGAAATACAAATCTATTTCATGCTTGGTAAGTGGGACCAGAGCCAAGCTTAATAAAGAATCAGGATATCTTGACTAGAGCGGAGAGACAAGGCCAGTTTTTGTTTTATTCAGCTCAGGTCAGAATAGTATACAAAAATGTAAGGGTTTGCTACATATACTGAAGAAGGATTTCAGTATAGTGTAGTTTCCTATTAAATTCATGAAGTTGTACATATATACAGAATCCAAACGTACTGTTTTAATAATGAACTGCCCATAGATGGTAATGAGTGCAGACATCATAAATCAGAAAAAAAACGTAGACATACTTCTTATTTGTCATGGAAATACAAAAGACATACCAAATATAAATAGTTAGTGCATAACATTTTTGGCAAAATCAGCATAGATTTCAATGCATTTTAAGGATAGAACCAGGATAACCAGTAAATACACCCCATAGTTTCCACTCCCCCACGCAAAGTTTTCATCTGTTTGTGGGTTTCCATGTATGACTTGCTTGTTCTAAATACCCCAGCCTCTACAAGATTTGAGACCAACAATCGGATTCAAATCAGGGCTTTGACCAGACCAGTCTATAGCCTGCTATTTCTTTTTTCAGGCATTACTTGGTAAGTTTGCTAGTTTGATAGGGCTACAAGCGGGTCAGTAACCCACACTATATCATTTTCCGTCATCATGCTTTACGGTTGGTATAAGTTTTTTTTTCCCTGAAATCTGGTTGCCGCTAAACATGTTCACTGTTATGGTAACCAAACAATTCAATTTTTAGTTCATAATTCCATAGCACATGGTTCCAGAAGTTCTGTACATAGATGCTCAATGTAAAACTGTACTTTTGCTGTAATGTTCTCTTTGACAGCAATAGGATTTTTCCTGACACATTTCCCATGCAACTTAAATTAGGGCAAATTCTGATTGTAAATAAATGCACTTTGACACCACCTTTTGCAAAAGTTACCTGCAAAATCTGCATTTAACTTGTAGGGTTCTTGGATACTTTTTGTAGCGCCAAATGTTTAGCTCTTTACCGTGTTTCCCCGAAAATAAGACACTGTCTTATATTTTTTTGGGCTTCCAAAAACACACTAGGTCTTATTTTCAGGGTAGGTCTTATATACTTTTTTTAATGAAAAAAAACACCATATTCCCAAATTCCCCTTACAAATTCCCCTTCTGATCCAGCAGTAGTCAGCCATCATACTTTCATTCCAGAAACCTTGGTAGCGGTGCTCCATTAACTGAATGTTCTCCTTGTTCGCCGCTCACCATACCAAGATTTTCCGGTAAGAATTTTAGATGTGAGTGCAAGAAATGTATTTTTAATGACATGCAACAACCCAGTTTCTGGTATTAATCAAGCAGATTCTGAACTCCTTCCTTGAATTCTCACACAGCCACTTGAATGCATCCCAAGCTTCTAGCTCAGCTGCTGAGAGAGATTGTTTGAAAACATCATCATCATCAGAATCTCTTGGTAGCCAATCACGCTTGATCTACGGGTCTCTTATAGATCAGCTGTCCCACAGGCATAGAAAACAGCAATATTTTGTGAATCTTCCTTGCATTCCCATCAGCAAGCCAATGACCTTTAGATACCCACAGATATTCCACTGGTGTGTTTTATACTGGATTGCTTCAAGTAGTAACTTCATTTTGTCATAGGACTCCTTTAGGTTAACAGAAGACCCTGTACCGAAGAGCTTACAATCTATATGTACGTTTTTATAATTCAGAGACATTTTTGTATTCCAGCAGCCTAACCAAGGACTGTTATTTGGTGATACTCATTAGACTAAAGTGATTACTTTTATTTTTAATCCAACCTTCAACAATTAAAGTTTGTTTAGATTAAAAGTAGGAGAACACAGAAAATTTAGAGACTGCCTTTCTGGATAAGTAAGGTGACTTCTGTGAATGAATGATGGTTACTCACATGCCTGTGTTGTAACGTTCATATACTATACATTTCAGTGGGCATTATTACTTGCTCTTTCTGTTTCAAAACATACATATATATATATATATATATATATATATATATATATATATATATATAGTGAAATTGTGAAGCAGCTAGCATATGCTTGCAGTAGTTGGAAAGATAATGGGCAAGATTTTTCTCATTAGAATCTAGCATCATTAAAATATATAGGTCATTCAGGAAATGTGTAGGAGATACCACAAAGCATGACACTCTTATATAGCATCTTCACAGGGTAATTCTTGTCAAAGTTTCTTCCTAATGGCAAAAGCCAGTTACAACTTAAAATCTACAGCACTCAGCAACTTTGTATATTATGATTGTGTTGTATCTAGGATCAGAAAAAGTTAGCACCACCATTTCTAGGTAAAAAAACACTAATTTAAAATCCAGCCCAATGCTTACTAAAATATGTCTTCATTGTTGCTCTACTTGTGTTCATGTAATTTGGTGGGGAAAAGCAATTTTCACATGTTTATTTCTAGGCTTAAATAAAGTTTAAAAATTGAAGCATATAAATTCAGTCTCAAAAAGCTATCCCTGGTATTTAAAAAAAGAATACACTGGGTCTGATTTATTAAGGCTTTCCAAGACTGGGGAAGATAGATCATCATAGGAGAACCTAGGTGATCCAGCAAACCTTTCCTATTAGTTGGCAATGTTTTCAATCCTCAACCAGATCCATTAAAGGGTTTGCTGAATCAAGGTATTGTGGAACTTTAAAAAATCAGGCCCATTGTGCTGATTTAAAGCTCAGTTCCTAGTTAAATTAAATGTATTTCTATAGCTTGTCGGATTCCTGTCAACAATGGTTTTCAAATGATTTTGCTGGATTCTAATTTCAATGCACCTACAATTAAAAGTGCAATTTCACCAAACTGAAACTGCTTAAAAAATAATGTACTGTATGGCCTCCAAACCTTGGTCATTAGGCTTAGAAGGGTTGTTCACAGGGGTAACTGGAAGAGCTAGCCCTTTACAGTGAAAAAAGGCATAGGCAATAATAACTCATTTCTATGGGAAACAAGTCTCAATGAATACTTGCTGATGGATGCCACCTTTACAGGTTTTTTCCCTTCTGATCCGGTCATTAGGTGAATTTGACATTCACTGTGGGGAGCACAGTAAAGAGCCAGTGTGCAGTGCTGCGAATGTGCAACATATTTCAGTGACAAGATTAGTGACAGCCTGTGAGACCCAGATCAAGGAAGGAGCGAGAGGAACATTACACAGGACAGAGGATAAAGCTCAGAAGCCACACTGCTGTATACTATACTGTTCTTGGACAGTACACTGATCAGAGAGCTTTCATAGGTGCGAGCCATCAATAAGCAAGTAAAGCATGACGTGAGAAATACCTTTATAAAAGAATGATTCTCCCCAGGCAGCTCTCCCAGGAGTGGGGCCTTGTGATCAGCTTTGTGATCACAAAAGTTGGCTTTGTGATCAAGTAGATACTTTGTGTTCCGAATAAATTACATATAAAGTCCAATTTAACTTTATACAAACATGTCCTAAAAATTAAGATTACTTATCACTAAAAATCAAATCAGTATAACTAATAGGCATGATCTTTTTACCCATCTGTAAGCGGGATTTTCATCCCACTGGCCATCACACTAATGTACTGTAAGTTGTGGATATTGTAATTATGGAAGGTGTTCCCTGAAGACCTTAAAGTTTTTTCAAGGGGTTCCACTGTGTTGAATAGTTTTAGAAACACTGCTCTAGATGTTGGTTAAGTCCTAAATGCCAAAAACACATTGTTTTTTTTGGGCAGTCTAAGTAATAATAAATCCTTATGTTTTTTGTTTTAAAATATTTTTGTTGTGTTTTTTTGGTTGCCATCTTTTGTAATGACTTTTAGGAAATCTGACATTATTGATCATAACTCTTGTAAACATAACTTTTATTTGACAGATAAAGGCCTTTCTAGATTTACAGGCCATCTTGGCAGGGCATAGAAGCTAAACATATCCGTTTGGCCTTCTTTGTCTACCATCCAAGTATAGAGAAAACTGCTTGTCAGAAATGTGTTTTCCTTTTTAATTTAAAAGTTACTAAAATTCCACTGAGAGACAAATAATAGGAGCACCTAGAAAAAGAATGCAGTTACAACTGTAGAAAATACAATGCGCAATCTTTATCGTAATTCAGTGTACCTAATGTCATGGACAAATAAAAGATTGAGAAGTCTTTCAACTGCTTTTTGCCTACATTCTCTAGATTAACATTCCTCCAAGAGAATGTTCAGAACTGCACATTCCACAAGCTGCACATAAAACAAGCCCTAACTACTTATTTTCTTTATTTCCGAGGTTCTTTAATAACAACATTAATTTCAATTGCCAACATCTGACTAAATGAGCATAGAGGACAAATAAAAGATTGAGAAGTCTTTCAACTGCTTTTTGCCTACATTCTCTAGATTAACATTCCTCCAAGAGAATGTTCAGAACTGCACATTCCTAGCTGAAAGACCATGCTGCCATGCACAGTTCACAGTTTCTACAAACCATTGGAACAAATGATCACAATTTATGATCATGATCTCAAAGTTAGGTATGATATTGTCAGCACCTGATGTTTGTTATTACACATACCTAGAACACTTCATCCGTCTATGTATTAATTTCTTTGTACATTTACTGTTTGTACATTTTTAATTTGTTTTTAAAAGTACAGAAAAAAATACTAAACCATTTTTGTCCTATTGTCCATCTATAATTTGTTTCAAAACACTGTATAAAATTAAACCTAATATTTTAATATTCAGTTTTAATCAAACTAGCCATAATGTTTTATTTAGATCTATTTTAAGTTAGATGTACCCAAGTGGATACAAATTTATTGGATGGTTCAGGTAGATCCTCCTATTACATAGTTTTGGTAGATCTAAAGTTGATAGTATAGAGTTGTAGGGTCATATTGTAACGTGTATGGTGAGCCAAAATATTATTGAAACCTAAGGAAATGTCCTGCAGCCTTATTGTAGATGGTAATTTTGATTAATTCATGGTAATCAGATATTTGGAACTCACCCAAGGGGGAAAGATCTCTATTAAATTACTTGGAATAATAATGTACAATTACATTTTTTTTATTTGGACATGACAACAATACTCTTGATATTGTACAATACTTAAATGGATGCAAACACGTCACAACATTTAAAAAAATCCCAATATTTTGCTTAAAAATTTCCATATACTAGCTAATAGCATGCGTCTAGGTTATGATTTATTAACGAATGTATAACCACAAGGGTAATGTAAATACCACTAATTTTCTGGTTGTGTTATGAAAGTGACAACACTGGTTTAAAATACTGACTTTCTACTGAGTGGAAAATTAACATGATTTAGCCAGCAGACATCAATCTGTTTGACACGCTTAGTTCTAAGTGTACCTAATTTAATATTAATGCATCCTTTCTTTTGGCACTCACATAGTTAAATTGGATGTTTTGTGCACTTTGTGGTTTTAAATGGAGAGAACATGTGCAAAAGATACCACGTATTCAATAAAGCCATTAGATTGAGCCATATTTTAGAGTTATTATGGACTTAACTAGAAATTCTTCAGCCTTTGGATTACATTAGGAATTGCATTCCAGTGGTTTTGACACTACTGTGCCGATAACAAGAAAAACATGATTTTCTAAATGTAAATATTTAAAAAACAAATCAGTAGAAAACATAATAAATATTTTATTCTGTTTGTCTTTTATAAAAAAAAATTTGGTTTAATTTTTGTATTCAAAAATGTGTAAAG
This sequence comes from Pyxicephalus adspersus, assembly GCF_032062135.1. Classification (NCBI taxonomy): domain Eukaryota; kingdom Metazoa; phylum Chordata; class Amphibia; order Anura; family Pyxicephalidae; genus Pyxicephalus; species Pyxicephalus adspersus. Next base: position 45,722,308 of record NC_092862.1, on the reverse strand, counting down.
AAATTATGCCAATTCGCACGTTATAATCCTTTGCTTCGTATGCAAAGACTGTCAAAGTATTTTTATTCACAATGGACTGAGCTGGGTGAGGCATAGGAGAAGGACGAATTGGCTGAAACAGTCTAGTAAAAAGGGACACGTTTGTTGGGAGGTAGAGCTAGTGGAGTTGAGTGAATAAAATGAAAAAGTGAATCCCAGGAGTATTATTATCAATGATATTTAATAGTTTTTATATAGTGTCAACATATTACGCAGTGCTCTTGATTAAATGGGGGTTGCAAATGACAGAGAGAGATACAGACAGTGACACTTCAGGTGAAGTGACATTCAGGTAAAGTCTTGAAATCAGATTGTGAAACTTAAGCTAGGTATGTTTATTGATTACCTTGAAAGTTTTCCAAGACTGGAGAAAATACACTTTCATGGTTGAACCTGGATAATCTAGCAAACCTATAATGGAATAATTTCAGGATTTAAACTATTTGCCAAATAATAGCAAATGATTTCAAGAAATCCATTCCAGGTTTGCTGGATCACCTGGGTTCTTCCATGATAGTCTATCCTCTCCAATCTTATACATTTTGAATGTAAGATGATTTCCATGGGTCAGATCTTCTGAAGGTGACTGATGGCTTTAAATAGCAGTGTCAAACAGCCATAAAATTTTGTGCGGGTGACGTGATCAGCAAAAGACAACCGTTTGGTTTGTTTGAACCTCTTGGCTGACTACACCAGAAAATCAATAAGACCCCCTAATACTAATTTGAGGCTTTTCACTAACACAGCAGGGGCTATCAGTTTTGGAGCATATTTTAAAGAAGTATGGTTGCAGGCAGATGTCCCACAGAGTGGACTAAATCATGTTTGACAAGCTTTTCTAGCATTCTTTCAGTAGTGGTTGTTTTTCACTCAGTGAATATGGCAGTGGTTACACCCATAAATCAGTTCATGGGGAGCTGCCCCCTACTGGTAGTCAATTTATTCAGGAAATTTATATTGATCTGGTAAGTTTAATATACGTTTCCATGCAGTGTATGTCCCCAGCTACCTCAGGAGGTGGCTACCTCAGGAGGTGGCTAATACTCTATCAGGAGCTTTTTCAGGTGCCTGCGCCAGAGGATCATAACTCACTTGTTGCTATTTGAAGCAGCTTTAGAATATTAGTTTGGCCAACTGGTGGGTTGCCTAGAAGAGTAGGTGGCATTTTCTACTTAGGAACTGTACAGTAAAGCATTAGGTCAGTGGTGGGATGAAGAATCATTAATGGACAACTTGTTTGCTAACAATGGTAAGAGGCATTTAAAGTTTTGGTTTTTTAAATGTCAGCACTCACTGATTGATAGTTTTTTGTCAGCATTCCCTTTTGTATTTAAATCGAGACTCTGGATAGATATAATTATTATTATTAATATTATTATATTAAACAGTATTTATTTAGCGCCAACATATTATGCAGCACTTTACATTAAATAGGGATTGCAAATGACAGACAGATAAAGACAGTGACACAGGAGAAGGAGGAGAGAACCCTGCCTAGAGGAGCTTACAATCTAAGACATTTCAATAAGGATTTCATTACTCAGTAGGCAATGGAGGATTATGGAAGGGAGGTGAGAAAAAGCATAAAAGAAAACCAATGACCTTTCAGCTCTTGGGTCAACTATCTGGAGGGACACATTGCATTTGGCCTTCTTTGGGGAAACACAGTTAGTGGAATTGCTTAGTTCTGCAAATAGAGTAGTGAAAATGTCATGCAACATAAAAAAATGCAACTACCACCATCTACAGGGCTTCTGCTTTTGGAAAATAACAAATGTTTTAGGGTGTTTTAGTACTCTTCAAGCCTAAAATGCATTTGCAAGGAGTGTAAAAAACTACAAATGACCCTAGTAATGAAATTGGTTCCTTCTACTACTGTACACACAATGGACATGATTTATTAAAGCTCTCCAAGGCTGGAGAAGATACACTTTCATTAGTGAAACAAATAGCAAATTACTTTGAAGAAATTAATTTCAAGTTTGTTGGATCACCCAGCTTCACTGATGAAATTGTGTCTTGTCCAACCATGGAGAGCTTAACATATCAGGCCCATTCTATCATTGTATGCTTCTACAGCACATGGATGCCCCAGATCCTTTACAATCCTAGCACATGGTCAGATAGAGAATGTATTCTTACCTATCCCCTAGGTAAAACCTTTATGCGTTAGAGATCAATTTCTTTTAGTTTGAGACCTGGAACAACAATTTTAATTATAGGAGCAAAAAAGTATCAAAATTAGTTTATTGTATATTTGTTCTGGATAACTGGGTATATAAATCAATAATGCTAAAGTTAGGAATGACAGCCAGAGATAAAATTGTTACCAAAAAACGTTTTGCTACCTTGCTACCACCATTTGTGTGATAAACCTTCCATCTTTCCTTCTGTCATAACTTATGTTTTGTTCAGGACTATCAGTCTTGTTTTCAGAATACAAAGTACTCTGTTTTACATTTATAACATATAAATTACTTGATATATCTTTATTTCTGAATATTTTGTTTAAAACATATTGCATCCACTTATAAATGAGTGACTATTACTAATACCTGGTGGCTTTTTGGAAGCTCCAGGCACACCCCCAAGTGACATTGTGAATCTGATGTTTTCTTGTTAAACTTGTATGTCAGATTATTGACTGACCTATAGAACTTAATAAATGCGTTGGCACAGGCTTTAGGACATTGTCAAGGTAGCACATCTCTGGCGGATTTGTGACAGCAATAGTAAATCACACCTAACATGCAATAATAATAATATATAGTGAAAGAAACACTGTTTGACAACCACATTACGACTGGCAACTGGTGTGATAACCTCAGTCTGAATTTATTTATTTCTTTAAGCATCACTGTGCATCCACAGCTAACTGATATGTTTATGAAAAAGTATGTTTTAAATATTTAATATCTGCAAGTCTTAAGATCTTAAGTAGGGTAATGACTTGTTTTGCTCTACAATTTTTTTTTACAACTTGTATAACCAAAACTAGGTTTGTGTTAAACTAATAGGACAGAAATGAAAGGGATATTTTTGCTTTCTTTTATTCAAATCCAAAAAGATAACATTGCTAAACAAATTTCAAGGAATGGTAAAAAAAAGTAACATTGGTTACATTGCTGTAATGTGCCATTTATATTGAACAAAACTTTCCCAGTGCAAGTATGTTAAGGGGTGCGGCAATGCATCTCATAACATTTCCAGCAACTCACAAAAGTGTAAGCTTTCTACTGCACCAAAAAAGTAACCATCATTTCAATACTCCTTTGTCTACTCTTCCTATTCCAAGATTGTCTAACAGGTTTCTAGTTTTCCTTCTAGTTTTAGACCTCTAGTTGTGACCTCATCTTTACTCCTGTAGTGGGATAAAAAGCAAAATGATAAAGAAGGGTGGAGAGAAAGAGAAAAACTGATTGAGAGAGAATTAAGTGGCGCTGAATGATACATTGTGGCCTGCATCCAGCTTATGTCACTTTCATTGCCCCCATCCTTTTCACACAGCCCCCTACCCACTGTACTCCTAATCCTGCTCATACAATTCCCCCTTCTTTTTCACCATATTGGTGGTTAGTGGTCATATTTCAGCAGTGGTGTTAACAACTGCCTATAGGGTGATGCAACAGGCACACAATTTGGAATTACCTGTCACTGATTAACAGTACTGTCATGCTTCAGAAGTATCTATAAAGCTTAGCAGCAATGTTGTTGCAGCCACAGTTTTCAGCTTGTGTGGCCCTCTGTCATCTTGCCAGCAATCTTTTAGCACTACACCAGCAAGTACCTTTGAACAGCAATAAAGATAAAGGGGTATAGTGATGGAAGGTAGTCAGGCACGCATACATCATGGGGCAATGTTTTCTCATAGCATTAGTGTTACCTATTACATTAAGCCATGGTAAAAAAGATGGTTCACTCATTCCCTATTACTGGCAAGCACCAGTAGCCAGCACTACCCAGCTGAGCGCAAGTGGAAAAAATCTGGCCTCAGCATTGACTTCATGGACTACAAACCCAGACTACAACACCCGTACAACCGTTCCACTCCAACCATACCCACCCCTTCCCCCTGTAAATTATGACCTCCCACAGCCCTGTTACTCTGGATGAAGTCTCCTCTCTTCTCTCATCATCTCCATCTCCTACTTGTCCACTTGACCCAATTCCCTCTGATCCACACCCCTCCACTTTCAAACATGCCATTATTCTCCCTATCCTCTAGACCCCTCCCTACCATCTAGCTATCCTTCTAACTCCCTTCCCCTATATTTTTCCAAACTTCTTGAGCGCCTTGTCTACAAAAGACTCACCGATTCCTTGAGCACCAACTCTCTCCTTGACCCACTCCAGTCTGGTTTTGAGCTGCCCAATTTACCGAAACAGCCCTTACTAAAGTGGCCAATAAGCACATCAGAGCTAAGTCACAAGGCAACTTTTCCCTGCTCCTTCTCCTTGATCTTTCCTCTGCTTTTGACACTGTTGATCACCGCCTGCTTATCCAAATCACGTACTCCATTGGTATCAGTGACACTTCTTTCTCTTGGTTTGTTACCTACCTTACTGACCGTTCCTTTCAAGTTTCAATTAATTGTAATTTCTCCTCTCCTACTCTCCTACCTGTTGGCGTTCCACAAGGGTCAGTCCTTTGACCGGTCTTCTTTTCTCTGTACACCTTCTCTCTCGGGAGTCTTATATCCTCCTTTGGCTTACACTACCATCTGTATGCTGATGACACTCAAATCTATCTGTCAACCCCTGACTTGTCTCCCTCAGTCCTGGATAAGGTCTCATGCTGCCTGTCAGCCATCTCATCATGGATGTCTGACCGATTTCTGAAACTCAACCTGGATAAAACAGAACTCATCATCATCACCCCTCATATTCCAAATCTCCCCCTGACATATTTCTAACTGATAATACCACTTTTATTCTTCCCTCTCCTCAGGCATGTTGTCTTGGTGTCACCTTCGATTCTGCCCTCTCCTTTACCCCCCACATTCAGAACATTTCCAGGTCCTGTCACCTGCACATCTCCAAAATTCATCCCTACCTGTCCCCAGAGACAACCAAACTCATCTCTTGTCTGGACTACTGTAACATCCTCCTCTCTGGTATTCCACTAACCAAACTTTCTCCTCTACAATCTATTATGAACGCTGAAGCCAGACTCATCCATTCTTTCCACTGCTCCTCTTCTGCTGCATCTCTTTTTAGTTCTCTTCAATGGCTTTTATTTCCTTTGAGAATCAAATTCAAGCTCTTGTGCTTTGCTTTCAAATCTCTCCACAGTACTTGTCCCACTTAGCTTTATGACCTGGTAAAAAAAAAATACTCCCCTAGCCATTGCTCGTCCAATGATCTATTACTAAATTCCTCACTCATAACCTCATCACACACATGGCTCCAAGACTTTTCTAAGTCTGCCCTGACTCTCTGGAATGGTCTTCCTCATCCTATTAAGTTTACTCATTACTTTTTACTCATTTAAAACAGCACTCAAAATCCATTTTTTCAAACTTGCCTACCCATCTTCTTTTGTCTTTTTAAACCCTCACTACTTCCCACCACTACATATATCCCATCCTATTGTGTGTTACTTCCCCTGCCTCCTAGATTGTAAGCTCTTCGGGACAGGGACCTCTCCTTCCAATGTGTTACTGTCTGTATTCATCTGTAATTTGTAACCCCTATTTAATGTACAGCGCTGTGTAAAATGTTGGTGCTATATAAATCCTGTTTAATAATAATGTATCTGCCCCGGGATGCTCCAGGCCACTGTCTCTGAGCCTGGTACATGCTTATATCCTGTACTTCCCTGATATCATTCTTAGGGCATGTCTCTATGACTAGCAAATAATAAAAAGCTAAATCTCTAGCTGTACACTGATTAGGGCTTTGACTTACCAGCCCTTTCTCCTACAGGTCACTGTGACCCATAAAAATTCTTGTAATTCTAGCTATTGGCAAATTCCACTGCCATCTCACGATGCAGAATTTCGATATTGGGCAGCCTAATGAAAGACCTGTGTTCAAAAATAAACTACTCTTTAATATAAACTATGTGTGATCTGTATGGCCCTGCTCTTTTATCACTTAAAGAGAAAAAAGGTACATTTTTTACATACATAGTGGAATCCTGTGCACTATATGATCACTTGGCTTCACCAGCCTGCAGTTGTGATTTTTCTTGAGCCAGTTTATCTGAAAGCAAAGCAAATTACAAGTTGCTTAATGTCACACTTCTTTAAAGCATTAGATCATTATAAACCATGTCAGAGTGGGAACCACTACAATAATGGTTCTACCAATTAAATGTATTTTTCTACAAGTTTAACAATTGCTTGAGAAAGAAACCTAGATTTTTTCTGCAGCTGTCACACAACGATGTGCTACTAAACAAGGCATCATTTAGAAATGCCTTACTTGCTATGTCTGCTTTAAAGAAATGCACAGTATCTGCTCTGCATCCATTGTGTGACATTACACTTCTATTTTTTACTTCCAAAGAGAAAAACTAAATTAGAGCTGTATGTATGTTTTTACTTGGTAACAATCATACTTGATAATCACATTCCCAGTTTAGTTTAGGCAATATATATATATTTTATAAAACAGAAATGCTAATTCATACAGATTATTTTTTTAAAACTGTATTTATGTCCTTAGAAGCAGATTTACTGTAATTACAACATTCAGTAATGTAAATCTGTCATTCGTGACATTCCAATGACCTAAAATGTTTGCCTGTTATAGGCCCATCACCCAATGACAGTGTAGTGTTCGGATTTTTGTTGTTGGGTTTTTTTTTAAAATACATATATATCAGATTTGTTCGTTATTGCATGTTTAATACTATCTCAATATACAATGCAGTAAAATACTAATTTTAATTTTTCTTGCACATCTCTGTGTTATCTCTCCTTGTATCCCTCAATACCCGTATATATATATATATATATATAAATCATATATGTGACATAACACTATGCATTTCTGCAGAAATGTTCTGCAGAAATGGGCTGCTCATTATCTCCTGATCAGCTATGATGTTCCAGCATTGTACAGAGAGACACAAAGACCAGGTGAAGACATCGCTGAGCCTTAAATAAGTTATGTAATATAAAAAGAGATATTATATTTAAAATGTTCTTAGCATACTATTTGGAGGATGGGGGCAAAATACAAGCAGAATAAATTTCAGCTTTAACTTTTTTTACGTTTTAAATGGTGTGGAGGTGGAGGCTATTGAATGCCAGTTGAAACATTATTCCTTCTGATGTGGTGTTTCTTTTCGGAGCACATTTTTCACCATATCCAGTCAATTTTTTAACAGCTTAGTGGGAGAAACACCACATTTTTTTCCAAAAATGGCAGTGAGAGAACCTCTATGTAAAGATGTAGTTGAAAAAAGGGTAAAAAAACAAAATCAAATCCTACTGAGATCTGCTATTCAATATAGCATTATATATTAAATTTGGGATTGTAAAAAGAAATAATTTGTTTTTATGCAGATAAAAGGATTACTTAGTGATGTTATCACCAATTATGATATCTTATACAAAGATATCACAGTCAACTTGGCTTTAATACAACTGTGGCCATTTGAGATTTGTATGTTGAAAATATTTTGTCAGGGGAAATCTCTTCAGCTTGTGCCTTAAGAAATGAGATTTCCAATGAGGAACTTTATTTACTGCAATACTTGCCATATGGTTTATCTATTGACATGTCAAGGTTTGTAATTTACAATACGGTTTGTGTACCTCCAGGTTTTTTAAAAAGACAATTAAAGAACATTTACGTGGCTCATTTAATACAGAAGCATAACATCCATCGAATGTTTTGAAACACGTAACAGTTCATGGAGACAACATGTGATAAATCTTTCAAGGGATAGAAAATGTAAGTAGTAATGTCACAGGTGATCATAGAAGATCTTTGTAGAATGTAAAGCCTTCTGTAACTTGACTTTAAACATGCAATACCATATTGGATTAGATGTCAGGTGGGATCCCAGTTTCATTATGCTGTGGTTTAAAAGTTTCGGGTAACACTGATCCTGCTATTTATCAGTATCTTTATTTTATAAACTTTTGTAAACTGTTTGCAAAATGCTGTAAACTTTACAGATAGCTACCCATGTCAGGGCTAGGTTGGGGTGGAGAAAAGATTGCGAGCTGTGTGATACAGTCATCTCCCAACAATAAAAGAAGATGGCATTGAAGATTGTTTCTGTACAAATTGTTAAAGCAAGGTCAGCAACTATAAATACTAATGTCATATATCTTGGTAATATGTTCATCTTGAAAAGTATAGATCAATGACAGTATTTTCTCTTTATGAAAAATATTTAAAAAATGTAAATAAATTCTAAAACTGATCATTATCAATCAAAATAAAAAAATATAAAAAATATATTCATGTAATCCTGGTTCTGAAAATCGATATGGGTAACCATTTTTTGTTGAGGTTCTGGGCTAAAAATCAGAGCACTGTATATAATTACATAATTAATATTCTATTTTATTATTCTGTATATTATTATATTACATTAATATTCTACATTGGTATTATTCTATAAAATAATAACAGAAGATGTTACTTTGAAAATATTGATGAAGTAAGAATTACTAATAAATGTAAGCACAAGTGCTACATGATGAACAGTGGGATAAAATCCTAAACCTGTTAAGAAATACTGTTCTTGAGTTAACCAAGTCACAAAACCCAGAGATGTCCCAGCTGCTGTTTATTCAATACTGGGCATGATAATATTGAAATATTTTGTTTTATTTTACAAAGTATTACTCACAAGGGACACCCAGTGCACCCAGAGTCCTTGTAGTTGATTTGGAAAACATTATTGTAAATTTAGGAGGAATGTGGACCATAGTCACTTATACCTGGTAATACAAACATATATCTATTCCTTTATATAGTAATCAAGAAACAACATTTTTAGAATATTTCCATAATAGTAATTTTAGTACAGTACACAATAAAAAAAATAAAGTTCACTGTTTCTATTTTTATTATTGTTTATTGGACCAAATAAATGCAAGCAGGTGATACTTGAATGGATTATACATGCAATTAAAATCAGGGAAGTCCTCATAAAAGAATAGATTTTAGATTAATTGAAAGGATTTCCTACTGAGAGCTTTTCAGTTCTGCTAATCCTCAATTTAAATTTTCATTAATCCCAGCAAGAACAGTGTCTCGGGGGGCAATGCAATGACTGGATAATACAAAATACCAGGTATCCCTCTCAATACAAAAATGACCTTTATCTTCAGATGGCTGAGATACACTTGATCACGTTGATAAAGCCATGATTCAACATAATACACAAAAATCATTCAAGATCATGACCAGGTCTAATTCAAAAGGAAAATAAAACACCTTCAGACTTGATATGCCGGAATTAGTAGGCTTCGGATCTTAAAACAAATAGCACTTGTAATTCTATTTATTTTTCATGCCTTAAGTGTGTGGATACGTTAGGCTATCATATATGGTAAAAAATAACTCTAATTTATTAAAACTCAGTGTATGCTTTGTCTTCACACGCTTCATTATGGTTGTTTATTTAAAGAGAGAAAGTCAGCTAATATACACATACACTCATGCAGCATATCTGTCACCTGCAAACACATTCAATCAGCACCTAAACAGGCATGATTACAATTTATAACAAAGAACAGATAATTCCCTCCATTTTATTATCCCACACTGTACACATTGCAGAGAGAGTTCTCTGATTGGAACAGAACAGGGCATGTGACTTTAACAAGTGACTCGTGATTGGTTCTCTTCCCAGACTCCGCTGGCAGAAGTATGGTAAGCTATATATACTAAAATATATGAAGGAAGAAAACAAGCATGGAAAGAAAGAAGAAAGGTCCAGTCCTCTGATTCCATTTACAAACATTATAAGTGGGCTACAGGAATACTCAGATATCTTGTGTGACTGACAGCTGAACACAATATGGTTGCTAGGGGTCAGGCAAGAACTTCTGTTCTGATCAGTAACTGCGCTAAACACTTTGCTTTCTGTGTCTCTGTTGGGGAAATTCAACTTCTTTCCAACCGATAACAGAACCTCCACCCTTGGGAGTTGATGCATAACACTATTAATACGAACACAGGATAACACAATAGGCATATAAATACAATGCTAGATATTACACAAGTTGTGTAAAGATTATTGTATATAAAAGAGTACCTATACACAAAAAATCGGATATGAATATATAAAACATGTCCAATATAGTGAAAAGGTTATAAAGTTTACCTTGAAGGGAACAGCAATAAGGTACAAAATACATCCTTTGTTAAAATAGTAAAATGGAGACAATTTAAAGAAATGTGCTTTAAAACAAATCTGATGTTTAAAACCAATGACTAGCAAATCCGAAAATAATAATACTAGGGCTTTAACAGTAGTATAACCTTCTATGTTTGTAAAGCCTAACTTGATTTTTACTCTATTTATTTATACCCATACACTACAAACCAAAATTACTGCAGTAGGTTATATTAGTGTCTAGAAAAAATATCATTACTGTTATTGTACCAACTTATTTGGAATGCTAAATAAATATGTATTGACTGGATATATTTTTAGTTGTGGATTTCACAATTAGCTATTTATGGCAGTGATGTATTATGCAGGGGGTAATATTTTTAGACTTCAATGTCACTCTAACCGAAATAAAACACAAACAACGTATTTAACATCAAAGTATGACAATGTTTACTTAGAGCTGACTGAAAGCTGATTGTTTTCCTGTTTAAGATTTTGTCCTTGAGTCTGACTTTCTAAAATCATCACAAATTTACAGGCCTAACACCAGATGTTTAAAAAGGAGCCTACCTTTTTCAGGATAATATAACACCCTATGCATCAAAGGCAAGATACAGAGATGTACTTTTAAATTTAAGGATGGCAGAATGCAGGTTGTCTGTACCATCCATAGCATGTGAAGTTGGTAGGTTGTTTGCAGCTATTTTCCTGCCTTATGTCTATACAAATGCAGAAATAATGTGGATAAGAACATCATTGTCTTTTTTAAACAAGCTACCAAAAAGCTTATGAGAGAATGCCTGTGTTGCTTTCATCACACAACAGTCACAACAATTGTTTTGCAAAATAAGGAATAGCAAGGTTTATTGTTTTTAGCATTTGTAAGGTATTGTAGATGAAAGCAAACATAAAAAACTTCAAACATTACTTTTAGTCTTGGATACAGCATAAAGAGTGTCTACGTTGGACATTTCTCATTACTTGTCTTCCCAGTGACAAGAATGGGGTAAAATAAGGACCAGATAAGGAACTAGACTTGATTCATCAGGTGTAGCCCACATAAAATATTCATGTCATTTAAAATGTTGTATCCCCAATGCATCCACATTTTCATACTATACTTGAATATATATTGCATGATAATTTCTTATAATTCAAGTGCATTTTGAAGAAGAACTCAAATAAAGAGTCGAAAAGATGGTTTACATTTATTTACATAAAGTAAGTTCTACAATACCTTAAAAAAAACAAAACTGTAGATATGATACTTAAATATTGTCAGTTGATCAATTATTCATACATACATGCACCGCTTCCATATTACCTATTTTTCTCCTATAGTGAAGCTGTGTAACTGTTCCCAAGACTCTAAGGTGATATGTGAGTTAGTAAAAGTTGATGTCAGACCACAGGATCAAAGAGAATTGAAGTGTGAAGTGGATACTCTTAGCAAACCAGCAGCTCACAATCCCTCTTGTTCAACACATAAATAAAGAGAAGGTTCATTCATTCTACACCAGAGGATGCAGTTCAGATACTACGTATAAGTAATACAAACATTTAACCATTTTTCTGAATAAACATTAAGCACTCAAAACCTTAAAAATGTATTGTACATCCAAATAGATTTTGTTTTTGATTTTGTTTTCCCTAAAAAAGCTCCTTTCCCTGTCTCCTAGCACAGTTAAAGCGTTGTCTACCCTTTTATGTAAAGTAAATATTTTAGTTCAGGCCCACTTTAAGTGGATATCCATTCCCAGTCTGTAAGATGCCAAGAATAGTAATTCAAATGAGGAGAAGACTATTGTATAAGTGTGGCAGTAGCTTTGAATCTGGGCCAGGACACTATCTGTATGGAGTTTGCATGTTCTGCCTGTATTTGCATGAGTTTCCTGTGTACTCTGCTTTCCTACCATATTCCAAAAACATGCAGTTAAGCTAATTGGCTCCACCCCCAAATTGACCTTTAATTTTATTTATAATATATAACTATAGTAGGGACATTAGAATGTGAGCTCCTTTGAGGAACAGCTAGTGACATGAATATGGACTTTGTAAAGTGCTGCCTAATATGTTGGCACTAAATACTGTGTAATAATAATAAAGTTTGCTATAATGTGAACATATGCATGTATACAGTATATTTAAAATATGGACAATAAGGGACCCCCACTTAAAGCCAGGAAAGTAGAATCAGAAATTATTAAAGCATGCTTGCGTTGATGGTGAAGGTGAGAAGTGTCGTGTTTTGAGAGTCATGTTCCCTTGCATAGCTATTGATAGTCTCAGGGAAGTAGCTTACACTGCAGGGATATAGGTATCAAGCTAAATATCCAAATTTTAGATGATTACTAATTATTATTAGTTAATATTATGTCAAAAAGATTAATCAGCAGGTTAATATGTAGAAAATGGTTGTAAACTCTATGTTAGCCTTCCACCTAAACCTCTCTGAAAATGGGATCACTGGCAAAAAAGAAGCGCAAAGAGTACAACATATATTCATTTAAATGTATTTATATTTAAAGCAGCTTTTAGTGTATCTGAACCTAGAAGCAAAAATTTCAAGTACAATTTCAGAATAAATACAAAATGTACATAAACAAGCCCTTCGTTTTTAAAGTTATTATCTTTATTGTCCCCTCCTTTTTAGGTTCTTAACTGTTGGTCCAGCTAAATCTATTTTAGGGTTCTAATTTGATCCTCCTCCTGATTTTGCAGCATTGTTGAATATGGACTGAAGAGGATGGACTATGGAATGGATCTTATCCGGGATTGAAATCATTTGCTAAATAATAGCAAATGAGTTTAAGGAAATCCATCGGGTTTGTAGAACTCTAGGGTTCTCCAATGATTGTCTATCTTCTCCATTTACTGAGTACTTTATTAAATCAGGCCCATTAGGTATACCCTGTATGTGGGTCAGCAGTGATATCTTCATGTTGCAGCACGCTCCATTCACTTCTGTTGTGAGCTAGGAGATTGTGCTAACACCACTTACAGGACAGATGGTACAGAGCATCATCAAAACCCACCTGCTGCCTGGAAAGGAAGAAGGATGTATACAAGACCAGAGGTTATATAACCAGACAATTATATTGATGTAGTGATGAATCACTGAATAGGGCTAATAGTAAGACTTGTAAAAATGCTGTTAGCTAGAGGCTTACCTAATACTTAAGGGAATCTTAACAATTGAATGTAATAACTCCATTGGATTTCTCTTTTAGGTTGTTCCCCTTTATTTATATTAAGGGATATGACGAGTTTCTTAAAACTGGCACTATCTTAAAAAAAACGAATTGTATCTGTGATGAAGTAACATAGTCACTTTTGCCCTGCATAAATCTTCTAGGGAATAGGGCTCCCACTATCATATGTCTAGGATTTATGAAAGATCTTAGAATTGTTATGCTACTACTGATAATATGGACATTTGACAGTTAACCATGGAATTGTTAGCAAGGTATGATCTTTTACTATTTGTCCTTGCACTGAAAATTTGTTGGCTGAACTTTGCACGCCTCCAGCTGCCTAGTATTTTTTCACCCTGGGATATCTTTTATTTGTGTTCAAAATGTGGAAAGTCTGCCAGAGATGAGGAAATAATGGAAATATCTATTCCACTAGAATCAACCTCATTACTTCATTAGTCCACTGGCTAAATAAAAGACTTTACACTATTACTATGCAATACCTAATTTTAACTTCAATATGAAGATAATGTTTAAATCCAGATAAAGCCACACACCACATCAAATCAAATTTCACTTAAGGCTTATAGAAATAGCCAGAAGAGCATACACACACACACTTTTTTATATGTCTGTCATGTACAAAGGGTGTGCATGAGCAGTTATTGAACAAATAATGTAACTATTTTTATGCTAAAAAAAAATCCCCCCAGTGTTAGAACTGGGGTAACTGCATTAAACTGCCTATAAATATATGATGACAGTAAGGTTGGGTGATTTATTTATAATGGGGTGAGTGAAATGACTTCTGGTAGGATTCTCTTAGAAGAAAAACCTGTACCAGTCACATGCACTTTCTGAGATATGTAGCACCGAAAACAACTTTGGAGCCTTTCTCCTCCTCCCTGTTCCTTGCTGCATAAGAATAAGTACATATTTTCACCCAAGCTGAGCTTTTATAATTTTGCTTTACATGCCCTCAAAGGATCTGGAGGCTGGTCAGATCATACATAAGGCAGACAGGCTTTCTGTTTCCAAAAATTTGAGTTTTAGCTTTTCTGGTCTATTTTTTATTTATGTAAATTTCCGAGTGGTGGTTTTGAAGAAGAAGGGAGATATGTCATGAGCAGTAAGATTGATAGGTAACCTACCACCAATAATTTAGTTTTTTGGAAGGGAGCTACATACATTTCCCCCCTATTTCATTTATTTTATCCCAGGTCCACAGGACCTTTTATGGTAGGTGAGGTGCCCACACACTCACAATCTCAATTTCCTTTTCAGGAAGGGGCCATGCCTATGAAAGGGTCTGGTTATATGAATAGAGGGGACCCCACAGATTTTTTCATTAAAAAAACTACATTTTTAAAACATCCTACAATTATTTTATGAATGTTTTCTTTATTTACATTGTTTTTAATCTACAACTTTTTCCTGCTGCTGCAATACAGTATCTTTTTTTGCAAATGAAATAATAAATGTGTGAAAGTATCCCCTTTTTTGTATTGTACATGCAAACATTGAAATACTAATAACTGACATTCTGATTTCTATATAAATATTTGTCTTCTACACCAATTTTTTTTCACTCCTCCTATGGGCTCCTGTAGGTCAACATGATCCACTCTTCGGCAATTTGGTAACAATTATAATTTGTTAACTGTCCAGAGGCCTCCGTATGGATATAATTGTTTTATTATCAGTTTTCCTTCGAGTAAATCAACACTCGATGTGATTATTATACAGATAATCGAGGGTAAAAACTATGAGTTTTATAGTCACCAACACAGGACCATAAAAGATAAAAATAACAGAACTGTTATCAATGCAGTGTTAGGAGACAATTTTCTGGCCTGAGATCCCGTGGTGTAAACGGCCGCAGGACAATGTGCTTGCTTGCAGCATCAGGGAAGATCAGGCAAATAGCTGTTATTCCTCTGCTCTACATCCTGTGGCATCCTCAGTTTAACTTTGGATGTGAATGGTTGCTCAGCATCCCATGCTCTGAGACGGTGCATCTGAAGAGGATTGTGCTGAGACTAATCAGCAGACTTGTTCTCGATTTCAGTCCTATGCTGCCATTGGCTGCTGGAGATTTATATCCTGTCTGCTCCCACAGATCTGTGCCTGGTGTAGTGTTTAGCTGGGCTGATCTGTGCTGGAGTGTCATGTTACTGTTGCTGACCATTTCCAGTTCCTAACCAATCGATTTTTCGCAGCCTGGACCAACCTCTGCCTGTAAACCTGACTTGTGCCTGCTCCATCTGTGCCTTGTTTGGTTGCTGATTGCCTGTGTATGACTTTGGCTTGTACTCTGGAGTTGCCTGGTAGTTCTTGTACTGCCTAATCTGTGGGCTCCTGGTCCGCTGCCAGCCCATCCTCAGATGACATTCTTTTCGCATTAAGTCCTGGGGGCAACCGTGTTCTGGGTAACCAGTTTCCTAAAGCTGAGCGGGCCTTGCTAAAAGTAAAGACTGCAGTGTTAGATTTGGGGACTGGCATCTGGTGAGTACTGGTGTTGACTAGGGCCATAAAAGCACCCAATACTAATCTGCCAGTAACACACTTCATGTCCTTGGGTAACAATGCTCACTTTCTGTAATATATCTTCAGAAAAGCAGCCTTAGAACAGAAAGGGTGTTAAGACTTTCGACCCCTCATTATATTCATATCAGGGACAGGTGCTCTGTATTCTACAAAGAGAATTTGGAACAATACCAGTACAGTAGGAACAGTGACCACAAGAAGTTACCAGGTCATTAGATTTTTGGCTGGATTGACAGGTGTAGTTATTTTGTGCTAATTGAAAAAACACACTGTAACAAACCTCTGTTATAAATTAACTGGGAAAAAGGACAGCTTTGGATCTGTGACCAAATAAGTTTACAAGGGATGTCATGCTTGGGAAGACATAGCCACTAGGGGGTGCTATGGCTTGCACGGTAGTGGTGTGAGCCCTGAGAAGGGCCAAGGTGCAGAGTCTAAGAAGTAACCAGGTCTTCACCAGAGCCACTGATGGTGAGGATGTTGCGCTGCTGGTTACTGACAGGTTGTGGTCCTTGGGCACACCAGGATGGGCAGGAGGAAACATGGTACCAAATCATAAAGCTTAAGAATAGTCGAGGAAGATTGGGGTTGAGGCAGGCAGCAAGCGGGAGAAGTCAGGTCACAAGCCAGGTGTCAAATACCAGGGACCCAGGAGACAGACAACAGTGACACAGGAGCCACTGTGGCCACAGGGAACACAGGGGACACTAGAAGCAACAGGAGGCACAGGTGACACAGGAATATCCACAGAAAGAAACACTCAAACAGCACAGGGAAGTTGGCTGGGAACCAACATACTGGACAAAGAGGAGTTTCCACAGGAGCTGTATAAAGGAAGCACTGAATTAGCCAACAGGTGCACAGGAAGTAGCTCAACAGAACTAGAGGCTCGACACCAGTAGAGACACGTTGCACGAACACTGAGTGCAGTATCTGAGCTAGCTAAATAGCCAGAGATGATTAGGAGACTATTTTCTGATTGACCAGCGGATTGAGCGAAACTTATTTTAACTTTCGGTCTCAGACAGTTCTTTTCTTTTAGCCTTGATGCTAAAAGTTCAGATGCTTGTTTTGACAGACTTAGGTCACGTATTAAATCATTGATCTGTTCTTGGGAGAACTGCTGGTTTGATGAAACACTTCCTTCATATTCACTTCCACTGCTAACTCCTGGATTACACTCCAACCCTGTATATCCTCCATGTCGGATACAGGAATATCCGGGAGTGTACTGAACACTGGTATGGGAACATCAGCACCATGTAGCACAGATCGTCTTGCTGATTCCAAATCAGGGTACTCCCACTTGTTTTTCTTGTAACGATTGAAAACTTTTACATTCACAGCACAAAAATAACAATCATTATGATGATTTTTGGGCTCTGGCCATACCACAGGTTCACCAAATTTCAATCTTTTCAGTTTTCCATTTTTTTACTGAGGTAGACACTCTACACAAGTTTTGAATACCATATGGGGAGCCCAATACTTATCTTGGTCCCCCAGTTTATCCTAAGTGTGCTAAGAATATTCACCACAAATGTAGCAAAGTACATTAGGGTCATTTAAACAACTTCTTCTTGAAGAACTCATATTTCTCTAAAAAAAAGACAATGTATGAATAAAAAGAAGGGAATTTAAAGTTTCATGAAAATAATGCTACATTTATTATATAAAATGCATAACATTGGTGTAAATAAAGATTGATAATATTATACTGTGTTAACATTTGTTATTGGTAAAAATCGTCTGTTCTGATTTTCTGTATCACAAGAACTAGAGCCAATGGGGGCATGGCAGGGGCATAACTTTTGACAAAAGTGTCCCTTCTCGTTAACTCCAAAAGTTGGAAGATATGTTTTAAGTCTGACCTAGACTTGGCTGTTGTAATTTGTTGTTATGTGTATTTTTTTCTTTAGAATGATAAATCAAGGAAAGTTAAACAAAAAAAGAAAACAGAAATTTGACTGGATGCTTTGCAGAAAAAAAAAAAAACGTTAATAGTCTATATTCAGTGTGCTATATTACCTACACAAAGCATGGAGGCTACTAAGAAAACAAAGGCCATTTTGCAGTTGCTTTTGACGATCAAGGTAGATTTTACTGCATACACTGAAGAACAATCTGCAAATAGCACATTTTTCATTCTTTGTAAGGGTAAACCCAATATTTAGTTTTACTGTTTGTATATAAAACTTACTTGTTATATGTTGCACTTCTGATAAATATTTATCACAAGGCAAAACTACAGAAAGCTGATGCCTTCAGGCAACCAGATATCTAGAATACTGATTGCTTTAGTGCCCAGTTCTTTCTGTTTATAGGAAACACAGAATTCTGCCAAGGAATTTATATTTTATTCCTGTTTTTATTAAGCTCAATAGGTTTTTCAGTGCTTTTTCTTCTCTCTACAGATGTAGGTTGACGTCATCAAAATAATTTCTCTCCACTGTTTTTTGGTCTTCTGTAGCTGTGCTGTTCCTTAATTTTCACAATGTATTAAATTGGGATATGACCAATTAAATAGTGGAACATCAGTATGGGTGGGGCCAAGGTTTTTTACAATGTGAGTGAAGAGCTTGCTCACAATTCCTTTGCTTCTAAACTGTGAACAAGAATTTTGCAGAACTCAGGAGTGTTAATAAACTTGGATAAGCTAGATATTTACCCACGAAAAACCTCTGATGTTCATTCATTTTTTATAATTACTTAAATTAATGGACCATTTCAACCTCAAGCATTTCAATCCATGCCCAACAATTTGAAGTCACAGGATACAAATAGCTTTATATCTGCTAATTACTGCTAATTCTTATTTATATGTAATCTTGGTCTGCCTTCAACAGAAATTGCCATTTTAGGCCCCATTGTTTAGGAATAGATAACATGTTGGGAGTGCCACTTTCCAGCCACAATACCTCACTTCCGTCTATAACTCTCAATGCAGTTGCACTTGTGCCTAAGTATTATATTCTTTTGTTTCAAATAGATTTTGATTCTTTTGTTTTGAAGATGTGGTTTTCCTCTACATTTTAGCGGTTGTGTGCTCTTGTGTTTTTGTCAAAAATGCTATAAACCTCTACCCAATGGTCCTAATTTATTAAAATTTTCCACAACTGCAGAAGATAGACTATCAAAGGGGGGAACCTCCGTGATCCAGGAAACCTGAAATCTGGTCAAGATAAAAAAGAGTTGCCAACTAATACCAAATTATTTTTAAGAAATCAATTTAGGTTTGCTGGATCACTCAGGCTCTCCCATTAAAGTCTATCTTCTCCAGTTGTGGAAAAGTTTATTAAATCAGGCCCAGTGTGTTCATAGGGAGAACGACCAGTGACCTGGGAATAAGTTCTTTGGTTCTCATAGATGCAAGTAGGGAAGGATGAATAGCCAGACTGATCCAATTCCAGAAAATAGCTATTGTAGCACACACTGCTAAAAATGGAAGGTGTGAGAAAACAGAGTGCAGCACCACTTGCTGTATAGTGCCCATAGAGCAACTACAATAGGTAAAAATGCATAATAACTGGACCATGGATCAATGGAAGTAGATGGTCTCATTTGATGAATCACTGGTATTTCAGATTGTGTGAATAGCCAAGTAAGTGTGCCATTAACTTGGGGAGGAGATGGCAGCAGGATGCACAACTGGAAATAATGGGACCAGTGGAAACAGTGTGACTTCTAATGTCTTGGTGCCAAATACCACAGGAGTTTGTTCATATACTAAACTTAATCTAAAGATTTAAATATGTTTTTGAATCCAACAAGAAAGGGTATTTATTTGCATTGGATTTTGGTCATTAACAGCTCATTATTTCAGTTAATAGGTTTTTGTGGCAAGTCAGTTGGCAATATTCCTTTAAAAAGATACTTTCATTCCTCCACAAATTTAACTTGGAAAAACCTATTGTATATATATTATGGGGCACTACTTCGTGTTTTTTATTTATAAAAAAAATGGTTCTGGATGGAGAGGGTAGTGATTATTGAACAAATGTTCACCCTTTTACTTGACCATACCACATCTCATGCTCTCTTAACGTTTTTTTTCTTCCCCCTTTACAGCAGGCGACGTCATCTGATCCCGCACCTGCACACTGTAAAATCAGGTGATGCAGCCAAGACAAAGAAGATAGACAAAGACTATGGAGACAGCGTGGCAACCAGTCAAGGACATCTCCAGTGGGATTGAGGGATCTGCAAAATTAAAGGTGTGATCTTTTTTTTTATTTTATTTTTTTTCTGCTTTAAAACACTTTATGTGTGGGATTTTAAAGAGAACAGTCACAATGCCCAAAAAAACAACCAACAGAAACTTTTACTAGATCTGCAGACTTTATAAATTTAGATCAAGTTCAACCCTTGCAAAAGCATTTTTTACTTTCATGTTTTCCAAAAAAAATCATACATAAATCCCAATTTAGTCTGAGGCATATTTGTCAGAACATACTTGAGGTTTACTGACAAAAGAAATTATGAGAGCCAGGTGCATGTTCTGAAACCTTTATAAATGTGCCTAAATAGATAGTATTGTTTTAATATTCATTCTATGACCATTCATTATCATCAAATATTGTTCTCCCTCATATTAAGCATTCACATAAACTATAATGTTGGGTCTTCTAATTATACATTTCTAATTGTACATTGTTTTGCAAACCAATTGATAAAATTAAGTACATCCTTTATTTACAGAAGAAATGTTACTGGAGCTACACTTCACAATTATTAATTTTAATTACCTAAAAATTTGAGATGTTGTTTTGACAAAATATTGTGTGCAGAAATAAATTACCTCTGGTTACAAAGGGTTCTCATAACAAAAGTAAAAAAAAAAACTACTTGATATTTTATATGCAAGCTAAAATTAAGCATTCATTTAATCACAAGTAATATTTTGTTATAATAATGGAGAGCATAAAAAAAAAAAAGAAAAAAGTGAAACATAAAGCAAAAGCGTAGTGCACAGATTCAAATAATAAAGTCAATAGAAAGAAACACAGAAAAAGTGGATAAAAACCAATTCAATTTGTATTTTCACTCAGGAATTGTGAAGGAGCTGAATGCGTTTGGAAAGATTAAGTATTGACCTTAACATGACTCTATTTTGATCATTATTTACATCTGACATACAGTGCCACAATTAAACAACCATTCTGCCACGGCTTCTCTCAGAACACTAAAGGCCAACAGAATAGCAATGTGTGCTGGTGAATCACAGGATCAAAGATCGCTGTTAAATCAATAAAGTCAGCTCCTCTATATTGATCATCCCCTAAGGCCATACATACTGATTACTCTGAGAATTTGATAGAAATGGAAGAAGCAAGACACACACCTGTCAGTGATGAGGTCATTAACGTATGTCCAAGCACAATTTATTATATAGCATCTTTTTTTCAACCAGAAAAACAACTGACCGTAAAGTAAAAATGTTTTTGTTCTTCTCTAAAATATTGAAAGGTACATCTGACTAAATTATTAAAAATGTTTCCCCCCACTTTACCCAACTTGGGCTATTCCTGGCTATGTAGTAGGTGATGCTGAGGTTCAGAGCACAAAGCGTAACATCATTGGACAATCTTCTTTAACAGTTTGGTCTGGTCTAGGTTGCTATTTTTATCATTTCCTAATTATTTATTTTGGTTAATTTCTCTTTCGGCTGAATGGCATTGGGCAAAGGAATTGCTTTTCCTCTGATCTTATATCAAATAGATATTAAAAAAAAAAAATATTTTGCATTTTTATGGGACTTAACACCTGTAGGTTGTTTTAAATTGTCAACGATTGTGTTGCCTTAAAATAACCCATTTAACAGAATGCCAAGACTTGATAACCAATCAAAAATGGGACCTGCAGCATTTATCTTGTGGCTCATTGCAACAGAGTAACTTGGCATCTGTGGTACTGTGCTTGTGCATCAAGGTTCAGCTCCTAATGATGGTCTGGAAGCATCCTAGCTGCACTTTCCTATACAATTGTCATAGTGTGCTAGTATTGTTGCAAACTTTTAACAGATGTTACAGCTACTACTTGTGTGACCATTTGCTTTATATTATCTCTTATAATAAAGATAAATATTTGTTCATATATAAAAAAAAATAGGGATATGGTCGCTTTCAAGAACAAGAACTAACAAATTTACAAACATACAAAAATTTTGTTTGTTTTGCAGACAATCCACTCAATTTAACAGACACTCTGCGAGACAAGGGTATCTAAAACACAGTCTGAATGACTTAGCCAATGGTAATAACAGAAAACATTAGGCTCACCTATTCTGGCCCATTTGGTATAATTATTATCCAGTATTTATATGGCACCGACAAATACAAAGTCCATAATCATGTCATTAACAGGGAACATGAAAGAGTTACGATAACACTATAACAATAGCCAGCACTTGATTTTATTACATTATATTTTAGGTTAGAGCATACATACTTTAGGTCCAGTTGTCTTCCAATAGGATAAGGGACGGGGGAGGGGGGGGGGGTGAACAGTGGAAGTGTTATCACATAACCAATCTACAATCATATAGTCTAACAATACCCAATTATAAAAGGAACGATAGAAACTGTCCAAGTGTAGAAAGTACCCTGTACAGACCATTAGCATCTTATAATCAAAGGTTCCTTAGGAAGATTCTAGGAAGCTTTTATACACAGGTGCGCCATGAAAGAGCATCCGTGGGGACCAAATATATAGAAATCTCTCTGATCATGTACACTGGAGGTAAGATCCTTCATAAGAATAACGCCATTGACCTTTTTCAGCCACATTCCACATTCGACGAGGATGAGCTTTTCCATATAGCCGGAATACAAGATTTTGCAACTATTAACTGGTTTTGCACCAACAAGTGTACAAAGATTTTAGGTAGCCAGTCAATAAGGTGTAGGAAAAAAAAAACTGGGGTAATCTGGAATGGTATGTATTGATAATTTCTGACAAACATCTCTGACCATGAACCAGAAATCAAGCAGTGCAGGGCAGGACCAAAACAAAGCCCTCCTTGTAAATTCCAATGCTGGGGGGTGCTCAGCAGTGCAAATAATTACACATACTATGTAAGAGCCAATAAATTTAGCATTATTCTCTTGGACCAGAATGAAACAGTGCAGGCAGCATTAAGGATCAAAGAAGGGCAGTTTTGATGTGTCAACATTATAGGAGGTGCACTTTTTATACCTGTTTTATATATCAATAGTTTTTTTTTGGAGTTTTAAGAAAATGAAGAACAAAAACAATACAATAATATATAAAAATATAAATGGTTAAAAAACAGACACCAAATATACATTCTAATCTTTAGCTCTATAAAATGTTATCATCTGTTTTACATGGGGGGTGGGGAAGTAATTAATAAAAATCATCAATAGAAGTTATAGAACTAAAAGTATTGGGTGCCAAATTACCATCACAATGCATTAGAATCAATATCCCTAAAAATGCTAAACAAATCATCCTAGCGAGTTCAAAATTCATTCTTAGTTTGCCTGATCAGAACAATTTGCTGGAGGAATACATTTCCAAAGGTTTGGTGCTCCAAGCCAGAACAGTTTTATCTGTTTTGCTTCCATATGCACATGTTTTTTGGTGATTGGCAAGCTCCCCATCATGCTTTTTTTGAATTCTGAGTCTCCAGTGTGTTTTCCTGACCTTACCACAGCCAATTAGCACAGGGGTTGTGTTTTTTACACATCTTTGTATAAAACTATATGGTAAAGTTGCAGCTGCATTGGGTGTTTTGCCGGGAGAAATAAATGTAAAGATTTAAAACATTTTTTTGAATCTCTGCAGTACACATTTGTCACCTGTAGACTCTGCTTTTATTTATTATTTTTTTT
This sequence comes from Pyxicephalus adspersus, assembly GCF_032062135.1. Lineage (NCBI taxonomy): Eukaryota > Metazoa > Chordata > Amphibia > Anura > Pyxicephalidae > Pyxicephalus > Pyxicephalus adspersus. The sequence goes on along the minus strand of NC_092862.1, from coordinate 45,698,366 downwards.
TGGAAACAGTTATCATCTGTGTGATTTATAGAAATACAATTACAAAGGATGCTATGTGATGATAAAGAAAAAATGGAAACTGCTCTAAACAATCTATACTTAGCTTATAAGGCTACGTACACATGTCAGATGATTATCGTCCGATTATCGCCTGAGGGCTGATATCGGACAAGAATCTAGCGTGTTTACAGCGAACAATTGTAATGAATTAAAGGGAAAAGAGTGCATTTTTTGGGCAAGTGTGCTGGGAAAGTTTGTTTTGTTTGGTATGTGAAAAGCCCTTTCATTGTGCACCTTGCCTTAGACGTAATAGTTTGCCTTGAGTGGTGGCCATTTTGTTTTTTTCCTAGTTTTATTTGGTGTGGGGACATTTTAGGGGCCTTCAGCTGCCATTGTACTGGGCTCTTGATCTGTCCTTATGGCTTTTAGGTGAAATGGGTGGCCTCCAAGCATACCAGCTGCAATCTATTGAAGCAGTATGGCTCCACACAAATTTAAAAATGTATGATACTTAAACCTTTTTTAATATAATTAGTTGGGATAAGAGTTTCTAATATTCTGAATTTAAGTTTTCTCATCACAAATTGCTGTTGGTGCACACAGTTACCTGTCAAGAAGCTTTCGATGTATTAAAAATGTATTGTTTTATATTTTTGTTTTCTTCTAAAATGCCTATGCATGTAGATTACCAAAGGTTTGCAAAACATGCAAAATATCATAGGAGAACGAGGTAACTACCTTGATGTTGCTACAAGTTGACAAATTCTAATATGAATTTGATACTGATTCTGGCACACTGGTTTTCGATTATTAGTATTGCTAATAATGACTTCACCCTAACTACTTTATATACTGCAAATCATTTAAGATAACATTGGGAAATTATAATTGACTTTTATATGCCAAGGTATTCTAGAGTTTAGATCGCTGCATTTCAGCCATAGTTTGTATGTTCCAGATTTGCATGGGCTTTATCTAGGCATTCTGGTTCTGACGCTTATCCCAAAAACATACAAGTAGTGGTAGTTTATTTCCCATCCCCACTCGCCAAAATTTCCTTTAGACTATGTTAGATATAGACTATGATAGGGAAATTAAATTGTTAGCTGTTCTGATGGAAAGGTAAAGACATGAACTAGGTAAAGGTCTGTATAATTTGTTGGCACCGTAGCAATTATGTTAAAAATAATATCAAATAATTAAACTAAGCACTGTAAGGTGGTAACTCCAAAACTACTGTTTGTGTACAGCAAACTTGTATGTTTAAGTTAAACAAGTACACATATAACCAAAGCCATTTTATTAAACAACATTAAAACAGCTTAACAGCTCAAGTGCCCATGGGCACATTAACTAAAAGCAAGAGTCTACATTTAGGCCAACAGTATTGGCTGCCCGCCTGAAACTGCTACATAAGCCCATTAACTGGCAAAGAATTTCATCAACCCTAAATATCCCAGCTGGTGATTCATGAATATGCTAGCATTACAATTGAAGTAAATTAAAAGTTAGATTAATTGTAGTCTGCGTAGTAATGAAATGATCTGATAAGAAGCTAACTTTGAAATAAAATTTGCCTCAAATACGAATGCTATATATACATATACATTTCCTTGATCTGTAGTGAATGCTAGAGACAATAAAGTAATGTAAATTGCTCAGATGACATGGATGTGCTTCTGACCACCAATGTAAGGCAGAATATTGTGCACCCTGAGCAGCAGAAATCATAAACTGAACAGACTTTGTGGGTCTCTTTACCCAAAAGGTTGATGAAAAGTTTTAATGCATACTGATATTATAAACCATTACTTTATACATCTAATCACCTCTCTTTTATATTTATCAAGGTTTTGTTTCAAAATTCATCAACCTTTTGGGCAACAAACCCCACAAAGTCAATTCAGTTTATGTTTTTTTTTAAACATCAACACTGCAAGGTAATTTGCACATTCTTACTCTCCTAACATCTTAAGTTCTCAAGCAATATCATTAGACAAACCTTCAGCTATTTAATTTGTAAATATTTGTATTATACTATAGTAGTGTTTCTCAATCTTTTTAAAATGGGATAACCCCTTGAAATAACTTTTAGGTCTTCAGGGAACCTTTTCTATAATTATCCACAGAATGCTCTCACATTGCTGACCAGTAAGAAAAATATCACCCTTACAGATAACCAAAAAGATCTTTAGTATCAGTTATACTGACCTGAGAGGCATAAATCCTTCATTGCTCAAGGAACACCTAGCAACTTCTGGAAGAGCCCTAGTTGAGATACACTGTTCTATAAAAATAGAATGGCTTTTTTTTGGCAACTACAATAGTTTACTCAAAACTATTGAGCTTTAAGTAAACTTTTGAAGTTGCTAAAAAAAAGCCTTTTTCCCTTCATTTCTCAATTTTTTCTCAATTATTTATTTAAATACATACAAGGCTTGGCAATCGTTATTAAGCGAAGGAAAGGGGTTTTTGGGTCTTTTTAACTTATAACCTACACTGTACTATAGTGTTCTATCAGTACCTCGACAACGAACCAAAGGAAGCCTACTTGGCAAAACACATCAGATTTCAGGTCACTGTGTATTGTTTATACTTGGATTTTAGACTTATTATCTCCCACGATTTCATAAGGGATGTTTACATAATTTAGGAATGGATTATTTTTAAATAGTGAAGCATTGTTTGAATAATTAATAATAAATTGTGTAATAAATCTTCACCTTTCAGCTCATTCAGAAAGCCACATATGAGTTTTTCAATACTTAGTACTTAGGATAGAAAATCACTATCCCCCTTCCCTTCCTCACTAAATGCTTTTTGGCCAGATTCGAAGAATGCTTGAAAAATAACAGCCTATCATAGTGGCTTAGTGACTAGAACTCCTACCATGCAGCCTTAAGGAACAAGGATTAAATCTCAGTAGACTCTGTATGAAGCTCAAACTAGTTAGCTAGGGATGAAGTATCCCTTGCATATTAAGTTTAGCACGTTTCTCCAGAAACTCTGGTTTCTGACCGAAAGCATATTCAATGGTAAAGATGTAAGTTTGTGAGTAACAGTCAAAAGCATGACTGCATTATTATTATTCCATTTGAAGCTAGCTCTTTTAGCACTAAATTTCTCCTGGGACTACTTACAGAATAGGTTATAGGTCATAATGAGTTCTTTTAAGTGGATGTGGGTAGGGGAACACATTACTCAACATAGGCCATGTCCTAGGGTTTCTGGACTACATGGGCCACACTGATTCTCTGACTCATCATGTTGATGACTGTGTATTACATTTTTTGTATGGTGACAGAGTTCGACCTTGCTGGAGCAATCAGACTGGTTCCTTATTGTTACTGTTCCTGTATAATGTGTGCATTTCTGTTGGTGAAATAGTGTACCTATTAGCTACAATCCACTTCTCTGGACCCAAATAATTAAAGTAATTCAGATTTCCAGTAAACTACAGTTTTGTACAACTGTTGCGGTTAGGTTGTGGCACAATTCCTGGAAGTGAAATGTTGCTTATGCCTAAGTTGTTGCCTTGCCTTCTCTGAAGAAGAACCACTCTGCAAACACAGGGGTAATGTGCACAATTGTGTCATCCTGCAGTCAAGTTTGCTGCTCCATGCCATACCAACAGCTTGCTTTGTGCCTCTAGTGCCAGGGATCGAACACTGTTCTCAATAAATGCGGCCACCGCCACATTCATTGAGAAGATCCCTGGGCACTAGAGGTTAATTAACCTCTAGTGCCCGGGGATCGCAGTGGAACTGCAGAAGAACTCTCAATGGAGTATCCCACATTCAAAACCTCTAGTGCTCCCTGATTGGCTAGGGAAAGCTTTCCTCAGCCAATCAGAGAGCACTAGAGGTTTCGAATGGGGAGACTTCTTCCCATTTAACCTCTAGTGCTGGATATCGCTCATCAATATATGCAGCCGGTGCTTTTCTTTTTTTTTTAAATTCAAGCTCAATCGGCAAATTTACACTGGCCATTCTCGCTTACAGTTTCGGTAAGCGTGAACAGCTGAATTCACCGCAAGACTGAGTTTTAAAAAGCTCGCTCATCCATACGTAGGATAGTGTCTTTTAAAGCTTTTCCCAGCATATGTGTCACAGATCCCTGCAGGTCCAGGGGATCTGTGCCTCCTTCTTGCTCACCCTCTTAGCAGTCCACTGCTGCAGCAACATCTCTGCCTCTGGATCCAACACACTGATCCAACACCCCCCCAAAAACATTGTTTGGGGGTGGGGTAAAAAGTACAAATCTAACCTCATGTAGGTAATATAATGAATAGGCTATATTTTCACACTCCAAACAATTATTGGGTTCAGAGTTTGCTATACCATACCAATACTATATCAAAAAGTTTTTTCTTACTGTTTGAGGAAGCTGTCAGAAGATATTTAGAAAAAATAATGTACAATTTTATTCTCAGATTAAATGCAATTGAAAACTACAACCATCACACCAACAGGGTATAAAAATAAATTACCTTGATTTTGTGGCTAAACTATCTCAATATATAATCGTTAATACATTTTCTATAGGATTATGGATGTAATTAGTCATTTCAGAAATCAATGTAATATTACTTTTGCAAAAAATATCTGCAGCAGTGCTTAACTTTGCTAATCACATTTATGACATTCAAAAATATCAGTCTAAAAGAACAAGCAATAAAGTTCATGTTCCCATAGCAACTTCATTTCTTATTAGCACAGCAGACAACTTGGTTTCATTAAACCTAACTCTATCCACTAAATATAAGGACCAAATTTTGTTTCCCAAAGTAAAACAGGTAATGAAAAGGTTCTGCATTGGAAAACTTTCGCACTCTAAACTACTGTGTTCCGTATTTAGCTTTTTAAGAATTTTTGTATTTATTCTTTTAAATAAATCTGCTTGTGTATGAGGCATAATACAGCAACATGTCTGAATAGAGATAGTAATCTTCTGATGAAGTGATAACTTCTTTTCCTCATGTTTTAAAAGTTCAAGTAGAACTCCAGGATTACTCCATACTGCTACTTGGATTCCCCCCCCCCCACTAAAGCCCCACAGTATGTTTTGCAAGCTTCCTTTTATTCTTCTGGCATTCCCAGCAATCTTTCAGGTTTGAGCAAAGCTTATACAATGATATGTGAGTGCCACTAAGTCATAGAGTTATTTGAGCCCAGGCTGTATGGTAATTTACCCTCTAGGGCAGTTTTCGCAAACCTTTTTAACATGGCGGAATCTCAGCTATAATTATTATATCCACAATTTACAGTACATTAGTGTGTTGGTCATTGGGAAGAATACTTCTTGCATTGCTGGCCAGTGGGAAAAATGTCACCCTTACAAATAGCCAAAAAGATTATTGGTGTCTATCAAAGTGACCTGGGTGTCATAAAGTGCTCATTGCTCAAGGAATCCCAAGCATTCTTTGGAGGAACCAGAAGGTTCCACAGAACCCTGGTTGAAACACAGTGCTCCAGCTGTTGTTTAAACTATTACTGGGCTCACAGGAAACAGGGAGAATGACATGACTGCCATCCTACCCAAAGAACACTGACATGCTGGACCAGGGGGTAGCAAGGGATATCTCTAGAGCAGGGGTCTGCAACCTGCGGCTCCGGAGCTGCATGCGGCTCTTCAGCCTCCTTGTTGTGGCTCCCTTCGGCTGCTGCGGGGAGATCTCTGATGGGGGATCCCCTTCCTCCCAAGACACTGCGGAGAAGGGGGATTCCCTATCCGGTGTTGTGTTATGTTTTGCGGCTCCAGACTATTTTTCTTTAGTGGAAGAGGAGGCAAAATGGCTCTTTTGATAGTAAAGGTTGCTGACCCCTGCTCTAGAGTATAAAGTAAAAATTGGAAATTTCTTTTTTATACATAAGTATGGATGGGTAAGTCTATAGAAAAGGGAGGGAAGGGAAGATATTAACCTTATTGCTAAAACAGTACTTATTATTGTCATCTATAAGAAACAAACTATCTTTAAAAACAAAAACTTATAAGTTTAAATGAATATTTCAGTGCTACTGTTACATTATATTTATAATTGTCAGAAAACCCCTTAACATGGAATTATGTTGTTGTGTGTTGTATGTGTATGTAGGTCTACATGAAACATTTTTGTTTTGCATCACTTTCCTTCATCACCTCTTAAATTCCAGAACTTCCAGAATAATTTCAATTTAGCTTAGAGCAAACATTGTCCAACTGTCTAGGTCTACAAATGCCCTCGTTATTTGCAATATTAGCCCTTCCAAGTAAACTTGCAGTACCAAGCATTAAAAATCATTAGAGTTTGTTAATACTTATAATATATCTGTTACAAATGCTGGAATCAAATCAATTAGTGGGTCACCATGTGAATATTTGCTTCAGAGCAGATTGAATGCCAGAATGTGCCTAGTTACAAATGTCCTTTCAGTGCTGTTACATTAAGATTGAGAAAATGTGTGAAGAGGCTTAAAAAGTAAACAAATAGTCCCATAGTGACACATTAGCTGCTACTTAACATAAATTTGCTTTTATAAATACAATTCTCTTCAGAATAACAGTTGACATGGGTTTTTACATGTTTACATTCTTCAGTAAATATCTATCCAACGTCGAACCCAATATACTGATGGTATATACCCGATATACTTTTTTATGTTTTTAAGCTAATGTTTTACATTTTTTTGTAGTTCTTTTTTAACAAATAAACATTTAATATGTTTATTTGAATTAGAGATGGGCTCAGACTGATTATTATTATGATAAGGCTGTCTGTGACCTTTCAGGAGAGTGATAATGATGGTCTTTTGTTCTTGTTATTCCACGTAGGGACTTTCTGGCCTATACAGGAAAAGAATAAACAGGGAGTCCAAGACAAACTTCAATCTTTTGCATTTAAGGCTCATTTGTTCCTGGAAATGAGATTTAGCTTTCAATAAGGGCTAATTCAAACTGAACAATATAACACTAGTAATAATAACTTCATCCAAATATTTATTTTAACTGAAGTCAAAAATCTTTACAGGAATTTTGGACCTTAGACTGCTCATGTGTCTAGACTATAGACACAAACTAATAATACATCCTAAACTATGGCTTGCATAGTGGTGAGCCTCTGCTGCTATGTATACATTTACCCTCTAACACATTTAACCTCTCATGTGCTTTACTCAAGTGGGGTACCATCCACACTCCCTGTCACTGCTTAATCCGTGGCTACTGACATCTTCTCCAGCTCTTTTTCAAGGATTGATGTATTTTGGGTTCCATTGGCTAATGATGCTGACGCTCATCATCTTGGTACCCGGCTCCCTGTTCAATATCTTGCAAATGCTGGAATTAGGCTGAGAACATACATTGCACTTTGCATGTGCCACAGGCAGTGTACACAAAATAAAATATTGCTATAAGCAAGGGAAATATTGTTTTTCAGGAAAGCTTTTCCATGTCTCTTTTGCTCATAAAAGAAAAAAACATAATTTATATTTTTAAGGAGCTTTGTTGGAGAGGATACACTTTCATCAGTAAACCTGGGTGATCCAGCAAACCTGGGATGGATCTGGTCCAGGGTTCAAAACATTTGTTAGCAAATAGCAAATTACTTTCAAGAAATCCATTCCAGGTTTGCTGGATCACCCAGCTTCACTGATGAAAGTGTATTCGCTCCAGCTTCGGAGAGCTTTAATAAATCAGGCCCATTGGGTAACCACATTTAGTCCTGATCTGGTTTAAAGGTACAATGGGTCGAAATAGTGGGATTTTGGTAAAATAGCATTAATTGTAATAAAGTCATTAGGATTTAGACACCAGGGTACCTATAGGGTTACTCAATACTATGTCATGCATTTTGCTACCCAATCCTAAAATTAAGGCCACAGAATGCACCTTACAGTGGTCTACTTGGTTTTCTCTGCTTAACACAGCCAAGAGAATTCTGGGATTGGGTGAGTTTGGCCAAATCATATTGACAGGACACTTCACCAGGCTCTCCTCCCAGCTTTTTTTCCTTCTCACAATGAACATCTAAAAACACTGCTGTGATTTGGAAATGTAAGATACCCTTGTTTATATAGCAGTGTGCTGCTTTATGAATGGACCCATGATGTTTTTTTACATCCACTTTAATTGTAATGAAACCCTTTTAAGTCAAATTTTCTACAAAAAGCTAGGTAACTGTCGCTGTACTTGTATGAGTAGTCCATTTTTCACAGAATGAGCAAAGTGAAAGCTGAATGGCAGGGAAAGATTACTGTAGGCTTTTGAAATATGAACTTGATTTTGAAACATCTGGTAGCCTTACCTGTATCTGTTTCTTACTGATTTAACTGAAACAAGAGCAATGCATCATTTCCATAGTTTCTCATAAAGTCCTAGGGTAAACCGTGGGAACTCTATCCCCTGCCTCCTGAAATAAAGAATGCTATTGATTTCTGTATAACAGGAGATTTTGGATCTGGGAAGTTTACATGCGTTGTGGATAATGGGTAGAAGTGTGCAGTAGCGTAATTATCATGTTGTGATAGGTCTAATTATGAAGATGAGATGCAGGGAGAATTAAGGATAAGGTTTGAGCAGACACAAAGGAATTACAATAAGCCCACTTTTTCAATATATCACACTAAATCATAGAATTAAAGACATCAATGTGCTTTCAATACACTATGTGAAGTGTTTAAGAAATTCATTATGGAAATACTGATACGGTGTGGAAAATTATATCATCAAGACTTGAAATTTGAAAGTAATTAATTTGCGGTATTTTTCTGTGAAAGTACCAATGCCAATTGTCATTGAACACTAAGCATCCAGCCAGACTTCCCATTTCTTCAAATCACATAAATATAGCTTAATCTGGTAAAGTTACCACTAACTGCAAGCAAAAGTGTCAGATGGCCCTTGTATGGACAGTTTAAAGCTAAATTCCTGCCAGTCTTGCACAGTTGTACAGTAATCACAGATCAGGGGAAATCTAATGAAAAGACAGTCTACTTCAATAGTGTCTACTGGCAAGATTTCATGGGCTCTGCATTCCATTGCACTCTACCTGGAGGGACAGTGATGTCATCCTCAATAGGTGTTATGGGCAGAAGATGCGGGTAAGATAAATATAAATGTAACTATTTCCTCTACATGTACATTTTTCATCTTTTCACCTACCTAAAGTATTCAGGGTGGGGAAAGGGAACTGGCCATTACAAGCGTAATGGAAGGTCTGCTCTACATTCGGACAAACAAACTGGTAGAAAATTTTGAATTAACTAATTGGAAAGCCCTTTCTGCCCTATGAATGTGCTATTAAGCACCTCTTATTATCTGATATTGGGCAATGTTTATTTTAAAATCATTGAAATGACAAGTTTTCTTCAAAATAGCATTGCATTTGTATGTCTAAAATCTGTACAGTATTCTATTAATATTTTACTGTTGTAGAAATTTTTATATAACTATATTATACTATACTGAATCAGTGAATTTATGTGTTTTTGTATTCTACAGAAAATCAAAAAAATTAAAACCTTTTATTATTATTCGACTGGACTTTGGTTTTCAGCCTCAACCCTCAACCATTCACAATGTGTCAAGAGTCATTACTTACTTAGCTCTTTGCCACTGTAATGTGAATCTAACATTGAATGGCATGTCAGCTGCTGCAAGATGCAGTTTTCCCTGTTTCTAACAATAGTCACAAATGAGCAGTACTGAGATTGCTGTCCTAGTTAACAGTTTGAAGGAATGTCTTAATCTTTTTATAGCAAAAGGTTACATTTGGCAAAACACATGACTGATCTGATTTTTTGTTTCTCCTTATCCTTCAGTTTTTCACAATCATAGTTTAAAAGGGATGCATACGGACAATGTGAATGACTAGACCATAGTAATAATGCATCATTGTTTCATTATACAACATGTATTACCAGATCAACAAGAAAATAAAGTACATGGATGGGTAATGCATACAGCAAATGTTGTCCATAAAAGTAAGGTAAGTGAAGTAAATTCATTTTAGATTTAGGGCTGGCAATGGATTGTAGTAAAACTACTACAACACAAGTGTGCTGCAACGCCTGACTTGGATGATGTAGCTCTTCCACATGTGTACAAGAGTTTATTTATTCTGGTGCTCAGCATCCAGTTGAAAATCTTTGTGCCAATAAAATTAAAGTTAAGTACTCTAGTAAAAGGTCAACCCATTCTTTGCTAATGCAAAATTATGCAAGCAGTTTACCTTAGGGCCCTTTCATACCTGGGTTGATAAACCATGACGATGGCAAACAACACTATAGATAACCAATTCTACACATAGCTATGGTGTGGTCCTAACAAAAGCAAAAAAAAACTTTGCTTGTGAAGGTATTAAACGCTGAGCTCTAGGATTACCCCTTTGTCTAAAACACAAAGTAATAACCAGAATTCTGAACATTTATTACTTGGGATGTCATCATTTTCAGCTAAATTCTTGGAAAGTCCTGTGGAAGGGAAAGACCTGAAAAGCTTGGGCAGATCCATGAGTGAAGACAAGGGAGTTCTTTCACCCTCTCTCATCCCTTCTTACCGCCTCTGTAGCTGAATAGCTGCTTTTACTCTGTCATATTCCTACAAATCTGACTAAAAATGTTGAATATAAGTAGTGGTGAAAGAGGTAATAAGATAGATGAATTATATAGCACAGGTAACACTGCAACGGTATGTCTACTACAGGTAGTCCCCAGGTTACATACTAGATGGGGACTGCAGGTTTGTTTAAGTGTAATTTGTATGTAAGTCAGAACAGGTACATTATTTTAATAAATGCAATTTGGACAGATGTTTGTCTCAACATAATATTAGGCAGTGTGGTGTCAGTTACTGTATAAAATCCTCACTGTGAGTTAATCACAAACAGCAAAAAAACAAAGCAAAGAAAAACGTTATGGGGCCTAGACATTCATTAACTTCTGAAGCAAGCTGTGCCTAAATATGCAAAAATAAACAACTGCAGAGTTTGTCTTGGTCAATGAAGAGTTACAAGATGTTGCTCAACTGTGTTTAGCAAAACATTTCTTCTGCAAGTCATGCAAACCCCCCCATGCACACGAACGAGCAAGGAAGCCCCATTCATACCTAGGAGTTGTCTGTATGTCGGATGTCCTTAACTGGAGGATGACCTGTATTATTTTATGGATTTTTTGGATATAGATAAAAGATTCGGGTTATTGTATTGAACTTGCTGACTTTAGAACAGTTATCGATTTTATGTGGTAGCATTTAATCAGCACCCATACAACCCATTACCTGAAGCCTACCCCCCTATTTAGGCCTCCGTTGGATGATTTTTCAACCCCCCCCCCCCAACATATACCAGTCTTAACAGCATGAAATCACAGAAAATGGGCTGGATGGTGCTGGTGGACCTACACCAGAAGATTGGTGCCATCTAGTAGTATACAGTAGAAGAAGTACCAAAGGGAAACAGCTAAGAACTAAAGAAAAGTATTTTAGCAAAAACTGTACATTTGTACTGTACTGTACAAGTGCATGTATTGACTAGGCAAATAAATTATTCAATGTGTATAGTTCCAATAAGATATCATTATATTTTAGTTATGTTTATATAATCCTTCTGTGATGACATTGCAAGCTGTGGTTATAAAATACAGCTAAAATTATGCCATGATAACAGTCTAATAATAGAATTATAATCACAGGACATGTTACTATATATTTGATGTGAGTCATTTATGAGGCAAACAAGACTCTTGGCAAGAAACAATGCTGCATATCTAATATTTTATAGGACAAAGTGGATTGCTGAAGCACAGTTATGATTGGAAAAAAATTTATATATATTTATATATATATATATTTATGTCATGCACAGAGGGACAGGACCACTAGGGGGCGTATGGAGGTGGTGCAAGCCCAGGGAAGGGCCAAGGTCTAAGTCGTAACCAGGTTTTCTCCAGAGCCTCTGATGGTGAGGATAACACTGGAGACACTGGAACAGCAGGAGGCACAGGAGAAGGAGAGATAACCACAGGCAGACAGGAACACAGGGACAGCACAGGTAAATTGGCTGGGAACCAACAGACTGGACCACAAGGGGCTAACACAGGAGCTGGACACAGGAAACACTGGATTAGGCAGCAGGTGTACAGGAACTAGTTCACAGAACTAGGCACTAGTAACTTGATGTACTAACACAGAATGGAGTCCGAGAGCAAGCTAAGTAGCCAGGGCTGGTAAATGGGCTACTTCCTGATTGGCCAGCTGAGTCGATAAAGCCTGGAAACAGAGGCACGCCCAGCATCAGAACTGCCCACATGCACACGGGAGAGATGCCTGTATTTTAGTGAGGAACAGGTAAGTGTGACAATATATTTATATATATATATATATATATATATATATATATTAGACATGAGAAAATGAAAGTAAAAATGAATGAATAGTATTTTAATTTCCTTTTAATTTGACATTATAACAAATCATCTGCTTCTTGCCATGTCTTAAAACAGAAAAAAAGTTAATACAAAGGGGAACAGGTTTGGAAAATTAAGTGCACCCTTCCTACTTCCATAGGAATTACAAGGGTAAGTAGCTGCTGCAAATCAAATCCAATTTATTTTTTGATCATCATCAAGTGTGACTGTGTGTAATGCGCCTGGGCACACAAACCACAACCAACTCCAGATATCCTTCAATCAGGCTTTATTCAATGTCAAAAACAAGCCAAGGGTTAAGTCCAAACAAGCGAAGTACAAGAGGGTAAGGCAAAGACAGGTCAAGAACAATCCAAGGTCAGGGCAGGCAGCAGGCAGAATGGTCATTAACAATCCGAGGTCAGGGAAGGCAGAGTTCAAGCAGAGTCAGCTTCAGACCAGGTCACTATGGAGATGACAAAAGCAGATAAACTTAAACCAACACAAGGACGCATCCAAGCACACTGTTTTAACAGAGGCTTATAGCGGGCAATGGTGTACAGGACAGGCTCTCCTTAAATGGCCAGAGTGACCAATGACCTTGCTCCACCTGGCGCCATCTGAAAGGAGACTAACTGAATCCCAACTGAATTCAAACTAACTATGTCCCGCCCCGCGGCGAGGCAGCCGAGTGCCACGCCCTCGGGGGGTACAAGAGGGACGCATGGTAGCACGCGCACCTCTCCCCACAGCACCCCTAGGACGTGCACTACTTTGCACATGCAAAGGACTGCTGAGAGCAGGAGTTTCAGTAACCACGTCCGAAGGGATGCAAGGGATGCCGCCTGGCTGAACAGTAGTTTGGCCAGGACAGATCCCTCCGCCTGCAGAGAGAGACAAGCTGCGAGCAGAGCAGCAGCCTCGGCCATGCTGCCTTCTACAGCGGCGTCTCCCTCTGCAGCTGGGATCCCCAGGGACACCGCGGGCTCGCAGGACGGGTAAGTTCCTTACACTGTGCTTGTCTGAAGCATCCAGGTGTGTGTTAACACAATGCCAAGAGGGAAAGCCATCTGTAATGATCTTAGAGAAGCAATTGTAGCTGCCCAACAGTCCAAAAACGATTATAAGGCATTTGCAAACAATCTAAAGACAAATAACATTTACAAGAAAGAGAAATAATATTTACAAGTGGAAAACATTCAAGACAGTTGCTGATCTTCAGTCAATATCCAAGCATGCCAAGGTCAGACAGTGCAGTGCTCGGAGAGATTGAAAAAACGATACATTGTAGACTCTACAAACCTCAATTCGTTTATTTAATGTTAAAGTTCATGATAAATTAATTTAGATTTAAAGAAGCTTAAAGATGGTTAAATTTAATCCTCTATTTATATTATATCATAAAGTGTACCTCCCCCCAGACTATAAACATTTAAGTTTTGTTTTAAATATGCCTAATATGCTGTCATGTCCCATGATTTAGGATTACATTTTTTCTTACTGTTGAGTTTCATGTCACATATTGGTTATGCTGACAGGGTGAGCTGACATTTCTTAGATCAGACCTTGAAACAATGTGTCTGCTATACAGTAAAATCATGACTCTGTACTCTTCTCCTGCAGCTAGAGTGCTGGTAAATAGAACACTGTCGGAATCCTTCTCTATTTCAAAAATTTCTTTCATTTAAATATATATGGAGAGCATCCGGCCCAAGACTCAATAACACCTCTCAGTGTATACCAAAACAGAACAGGTAAGGGCATTTCAAATTTTGAACTGCGTCATAGGACCTCAGTTCTGGACAGTATTGTTGATTGGCAGACGACTTCTGAAATTAAACTTCCTACTCTAGCAGAACAAGCCTTAACCTGAAAACTCTGCCCTGGATGTCTTCACCCATGGAAAAGGTAAATCACTCTTCTTTCACTAAAGCTGCCTTACAGATCTGGTCGACTTCCTTTGAGCGGTTCCACCTTACCACTATACCGGCCCTGACCCCCTTGTTTGATAACCCTGCCTTCCCTTCAGAGATCTAGGTTTTTTTGACTGCAGTTTTCTACTTCCTCCTTTTTTCTACCATACTTAGTTTTAAATGATGTTCACATTATCTTTTAGCCTTATGCTTTGTGACCCCCATAAATGGGTCCTGTGTATTCCCCGATCCCCTGCTCAACCACTGTTGTTTTGCCATTTTTATTTGTATACAATCGTTTTGTAATGATTCATTTGTTTGTATGTCCTTTTTATTTCTATGACCCAAGTGCACTTTTTTGTATTGCTTTATTGAACTGAAAATAATTAATAAAAACAGATTTACCCCAAATTTCTGTCATACTGCTTTCATAGTCTATGTGCATTGTAAGTTTGTCCCATACACCTCTATGTATGAGTAGGGTTCATTACAGACACAGTGAGATTGTCCTAGGAGGCTAAACTTACAGCCTTGTGATTATGTCAGAATATATATAAGTAAAAGCACGTCACATATATATATATATATATATATATATATATATATTATACAAGCTAGTTATATTACAGTTATATTACATGTTTACCAATTTCTTTTATTTTTTTTAACAGATTTGTGTTTTTTTTATTTAAAGTTTATTATTTAATTTAATAAATATTGGACATATTTCGGTGAGTTATGCCTAAAAATTATAGCCTACAATGTAAAATAAAGTTCCATGCAAAACAAATGTAACCTTTTTGCATGGAAATTTGGACAGAATGAGAATGCTAGGGGGGAAAGGACATACAAACTTTGAGTTTAATCAAGCCATTTACAACAGAAAAAAAGAATGAGCATCATTTAGAAAAAAGGTCTTTTGTCAGAGCTACAGTATATATTTTCAATAAAGTGGAGGAAAAGGAGAAAATAGAGGAAGGTTTGAAGTACAAAACTGCCTGCAAAGTGTAATACTGTCTTTGTTGTACTCTGTATCTCAATTTGCTTATATATCAAAAGATTCTAACTCCCACTAAAACTATTGGAAAAGGGAGCATTCAATCTCCTTTGAATGCTACTACTCCAACCTAAAAGTACTAAATAATAAATCTAAAACTTTGTTAATCTTTAATTATTCTTGGCAATACTAAGAAAAAAATATTTTTTAGTTATGTTTAAAGTAGTAGATCATTTGAACAAGGAATATAATGTTCTATTGTGCGTAGGATGTTGAAATTCATGCTGCTTACTGAGCAGCAGAAATTGGCTAATGCTTCAAAATAAACTAATACATGCAAATAAAAGTAAAAAACTCATTTGAATATTCTCCTAATGCTGTAATATAAGTGCACATTTGCCAAATAAATAAAGGGAAACTACCATATGTGTAAACTTTTTATACTAGGCTAAAATGCACTGTTTATTTGCAGTTTATTTTCCACAGCCACTGCAGAGCAAACAGGATGAAGTGTTTCTGCCCTTTTTATTTATATCATTATAAATTTTATGTATGCATTTTCATCATAATCATTCCTGTTTGGTTACTACTAATCCTAACTCTAAACAAACCCAAAAGAGTATACCTTCAAGTGAAGTAAAGATCCAATTATTCTATTCAGTGACCTTTGCTCTCTTAGCTTTTTAAAATGTATTCACAGATTTCATTTGTCAAAAGTAAAATACTAATTCTAAATTCTTATGTAGGAATGACTATAACTGACTCACAGTAAAAGTAGAATTCTAAGAATACAGTAGATGAACAGATAAAGTAGAGAAGTAAAGGGAATAATTTTTACCTGTTAAAGGAATTGCAGTTTTTCTATACATTTATGAGATGTGTAAGATTATGAGATTTGCAAGAGAAGAGATCTGCTTTTTCTTTGTTGCAGTTAAAGTTTATGTAAACACTAACAAATAACTTTTTTTAGACCCCTTTGGTCTGCTGAATATACTTGTTATATATTAATCAGAAAACCTGTGAGCCCATATTTTTTCATGCCCATTGGCTGTGCACAAAAAATGGAATATAGAGATGGGGATTGGGGTTTGTAGTGATTTGGAGTAGATCTTTGTAATGTATTAGAGATGTCTAGAAAAGTCACAAAGCTGATAACAAATGCTTTGGAATTCAGAGCCAAAATACACTAAGATGTCATGTCAAACAGGACAAGAAGTAGGAAAAAGCACACTATATTCTGGCACATTGGCAGCTATCAGTACTTCCAGTACTTGAAGGAACAGAGCATGGGGAAAAGTGGATATATTGCAGGGATGTAAAATATATATATATATATATATATATATATATATATTTAAAATGTAACACATACAGGTCTTCAGCTTTCCTTGACAAGACAGTAAGTAAGTAAATAAGAAGAAGGAGCAGAATGATGAGCTCCTTTCTGTCATTCTCCTCTCCTGTGCGGATGTCCTTTGTTAGCACATGAACACAGCAGCTCAACTGGCTCTTTGTGCTGCTCCTCCTTCTGGCAGTTTGAACTTTGCTGTACAAAAGACTGCATGCGACTGATACAAGGTATTTACAGTGTTTATATTAGGGGAAAATACATTATTTGATCTATTAATAAATGCAGAACTGCATTATTCTGTATCCTGTATCTGCCTGGAGTTCAAATTTATTCAAATCCTTTTACAGATTCAGCTTACATACTGATCATCAGAATTATGATCAGGGAGCAGGGAGGTTTAGATGCCATGTTGGCATGACCATTCTGGACTGTGTTGCAGCCAACTAGCAACAAAATCTCCAATCAATGCAGAAACGGATACTGGCAAATTGACAAGGAAAGCTAACATTCTAGCGGAAGCTTCACCATGGTAAATATAACTATATACCTGACCAAACGACAATTACATTGGACAGGAGAAAAGATGGAGGAAAAAGTTATGTGAGTCATGTGGTAAAAACAAACATTTAAGTCTCCTATATACTTTGTGGTTTTACAGAGATTGGTAGCTGCAATAATAGGTTCCAAAACTAGAGGTTCCTTTACCCACTCCCCTCCTCTGCATAGCACTGCAAATATATTTATATTCTAGGTTAGACACTCAAGAAACTCTTTACTTTCAAGCCTGTTAACAAAGTGAAAATGTCCAATATTCAAAGACGTCTAGGGGAGCTTCTTTATTAAAGAGAAAATTAAAGTTTATTGAATGCCTGACTAATTCACAGTGCATCTGTTCTTTATTTTCCTGTAGCTTTTTTTTGTCACCGGAGGTGTGCAAATGGTTTGTAAAACAATAGCAAGAAGCTTGTTTATATACACTGGATAAAGAAAAGAATACTCCCCTCTGAAATTCACATGTTGTTGCTTTGCAGCCTGCAATATTATGCCACATATAAAATAATTTTATTTTAATTTTGTGGAGGATCCCATTTTACTTTTATGTTTGTCATACTTGTGATATTGCTGTATGGTTTGTATTAGTATCTCACAATCACGAACCGTTTGGCTCTAGATCTTTGTAGATGTTATTTTCTATACAAGCTAAAAAATACCACAGTCAACTACTTGTGCAAAAATACTGAAAGTATGTATAAGCCATGATGTATACCAACCATAGGTTATTTACTGTATTCCTTTGGATTGTTCCCGGTTAATATTCAATGTATGCGCACTGTGCAAGTTTTTGGTATTGTTGACTATGCTGTATACGTTTGAAAAACCAATAAAAACGATTGACACAAAATAATTTTATTTGATGTGAAATAACTTTACTGTTACTATAACATTCTAGTAAAAGATAAAATAGAAACAGTGCAGAAAAACAAAAAAACTGAATTCCTAATGGCTAAAGGGTAACCCACCAAAAAAAATACTTGTTAACTCAATCATGTAGAACTACCGTATTTCACACCAAACTACATAACTTGCCTAAAACAGTGAATAACTGTAATAATTTTGATTAGTTCAGCACTGGCAAGACACTCTCAAAAGATCCTAAGGAAGTTGTGAACAGAAGTCAGGATATACCAAATAAATCGTCATAAGCTTTATCAATCCCTAGGAGCACAGTAAAAGCTATAATTAAAATGCGGAAAGTATTTGCTAATACTGGGACCCTGCCCAAAACAGGAGTCTCTCCATACTGGATAGATCAATAAGGAAACTGATCAGAGAGACTACCAAAGGCAACTTTGAAACTGTTATGGGAATTTATGGCAAATAATGGTGTACATGTGACAACAATATCGCAAGTCCTCTACAAATGTGGTTTGTAATTGAGGGTTGCAAGAAAAAAAAGAGCTAAAATGAGTTTCATTTGAGCTTTGTCAAAACGTACCCTGAAGATTGAAGATGATTATACAAGATTCATGAAGATTGAAGGCCAAGTGGAAAAGAGTGTTATGGTCTAATGAGACCAAAAGCAAACTATTTAGCCTCAACACCAAACAGTACATCTTGTGGAAAGCCAATGCAGCTCACCATCTAAAGAACAACATACTTACAGAATGGCGGTGGTAACACTCCATTGCGGAGTTGTTTTCCTCTGCAGCAGGGACTGAGGCACTATTAAGATAGAAGAAAAAATAATGAGGCAAAAGACATGCTGCTCTGTGCCAGAAAGTTGTCAGTGGACAGAAGATTTACCTTCCAACATGCCAATGACCCGAGTCAGTAAAACGGACCACACAATGGCCCTGATTTATGAAAGCTCTCCAAGCCTGGAGAGAATACACTTTCAGAAGTGAACTGGGTGATCCAAAAAAACATTGAATGGATTTTTAAAAATCATTTGCTATTTGCTAGCAAATGTTTTGAATCCTGGACCAGATCCATTCCAGGTTTGCTGGATCACCCAGCTTCACTGATGAAAGTATATTCTCTCCAGCCTTGGAAAGCTGTCATAACTCAGAGTCAATGGGCCTGATTTATGAAAACTCTCCAAGGCTGGAGAGAATACACTTTCCTCAGTGAAGCTGGGTGATCCAGCAAACCTGGAATGGATCTGGACCAGAATTTAAAACATTTGCTAACAAAAAGCTAATAACATTTAGGAAATGCATTCCAGATCACCCAGCTTCACTGATGAAAGTGTATTCTCTCCAGCAACTGAAGCAGAAAAAGATATATGTCTTTACATTGCCCAGTAAAAGCCCAGAGCTAAACCCCATTGAAAACATGTGGAATGACTTAAGAATTACAGTCCACCAATAGTCAACATCCAATTTGATTGAGCTTAAACAGTTCTTTAAATAGGAGTGGGTAAACATTGCACAATCTATGTGTGTAAAGCCTGTAGAGATTTATCTGATTACACTCAAGGCAGTAATTAAAGCAGGTAAGCAAAAAGGTAGTTTCAATATGTACTGACACAGGTGGATGATCTAAGGATGATCTGATCCTATATTTATCCCAGTGATAGTTTTTTTTAACTTTTTTCTAAAATGTTGCTATTATATATTTAACTTGGATGTTATAAGTTGCAATGAGTAAATAGTTTGAAAATGTTTACCATATGTTTTTTTGGGTGTGTGTCTTCATTTCATGTTTTTCTTTTAGTTTAGCCAAATGAGCCTCAAGCTTGGACACTTACTCAAAAACTAACCAGATACTGGATCATAAATTCTAGAGGAGAACAGAGCAAATATATTATTTTAGTAATTATTAGCAGCTATGCCTTCAATGTGTGAAATTTTGTTTTTCTTTCAGGAGACACTTCCTGCCATGCAACAAAACTGAACTTCCACACAACAAACCACACAACACGTAGTAATTAAAAATAAGAATGATTCTGGCAATCTAATTGGGCCAGCTCAATGGTTTTGGCATGTTTACCCCCTCCTCGCTAAAGCCCTGGCACATCTCTCCTGTGCATGTAGGCAATTCTGCTCCCGGGAGCACCTGTTCTTCCAAGTTGACCTCTTCCGCCGGCCAATCAGGAGATAGCCTCTTAATAGCTATTGGGTATTTAGCTGGCTCAGACTAAATGCTCAGCGTTTGTGCAACATGTCTCCACTAGTGCCGAGCCTCCTAACTCTGCTGAGCATTCCTTGTTGACCTATAGGTTGAGTGATTGCTTTCCCAGACCAGCTCCTGTGCTAACCCCTTCTTGCCCAGTCTGTTGTTTCTCTGTCTATTCCTTTGTGCTCTTCCAGTGTTCCCTTTTTTTTCAGTGACCCCCATGTCACCCATGCTTCCTGTCTCTTTATGTGTCTTCTGTGTTGCCCTGAATCTTTGGTGACCTCCATGTCACCCACGCATCCTGTCCTTTCCAGGGTCTCCTGTGTCACCCTGTGTCTTTCGTGACCTCCGTGTCACTCGTTTCTATTTTCTGGATTTCTGGTTCTTATACCCTGGTTCTGTTCCTGACCTCACTTGTTTGCTACTTGACCCCAGCCTTGTTTGACCCCTGCCTGTTGACTTAGTACCACACATTGTTCTGCTTGGACCTCAGAAGAGTCACTATAGCAATCAAATAAAATCAGGTCATTCACCATGATATGTGTAGCACAATTTCATTACTCCCCAGGGATGACCCATCTTTTAAAACTGTATCAACACCCGTGGAGGAGGGGAAGTATCTAAAGTTTGCTAGAAGGCCCACTGATTTCTAATTATGCCCCTGATCCTAGACACTTCTTTTTTCGATAGCACAATATGTAATGAGATATTGGCTACAAACTTTCTGCTGACCACCAAATGTCTCAGGAACAAAAAAAAGGAAAGGTGTTAAGGCAAAATTTCTAATTGTCTGGTTCTGCCGGAATGTTACTGCAACAAGCCTGTTAGCAAAAGCCAATGCCAATGATTTACTAATAGTCACTTGACCTGCCTCTGAAAGGAAGAGGATTACTAAGGATACATTTCCTTTTTTAAAAATGTTTTGTTTATTGATGGCCTAGGGGGGAGGATTTATGTAAAAATAAAGCATAAGTCTACTTTAACCTCTCGGACTAAAGGTAAAAGATATGCATAAGATATGCTTAACTAAGTTTCAGAATGTACCTTTCACATCTCACTTCTCAAAGTTTTAACTTAAAATTTTTATTTATATTTAGTAATATTATATCAAATAGGCAAACATACTTTTTCTCTGCTTTGCATAAACTGGAACATGTGCTTTACTTTTTTGCTTTTCTATTCAGGAAATATTTCATTTAAATAAAAGACAGTACATCACAAAACCAAAAATGTGTTTTGTATGTAATACAAAATCAAGTGCTGAATCAATGGACCCATGGCTGATGTTTAAAAATTTTTCTAGCCTATTTGGTAAACAGCTGTGAAAGCTAAAGCAGTTACATAAGCAAAAGAAGTAACTCGATAAATTGATGAGCAAATGACATGCAATGCTGCTGAGCCTAAAACTCATTCTGAAATTCACCTTTGAAGTGAAAAACTCTTAGTCACCTATTAAAAATATAAAGCAACATTACTTTCATATCATCCCAATATTCTGCTTGTGTATATGTGTGTATATTGTATATCTGTATACACCATGCATTCATGAGGTTACTACTACATTCCAGATTTAAAGGGATGGTGGTGAAATGCGTCACAAGGGGTTTTGAGCACTGGTCTGTCTATAGTATTGGGTTTAGATCTATTTAAAAATGGAGGGGACATTCAGAGAAAAGTAGAATTTAAGTTTTTTAACTGTATAATTATTCCTGAATATGAGTTACATTAAAGTTAAGTGAGAGTGTTACAGTCAGCTTATGCTCAGCTTCCTATATGCTGTAAATAAATCATAAATGCAATCAGCCTTTCCATTGTCATTCTGCTCCTTCCCATGAGAGCTATTGCTGACATAACACTGGAAGTGGGTGGTGGAAGCCGTAAGGTTCAGAAAAAACCTTCTGTTCATATGCAAACTGCCAAATTTATTGTAAAACATTTTGAAAACGGTTCAAAGCAGAATGCTGCAATTTCTGCTAGGAATTGTTTCTTTTCTGTCATCCTGAAAAGTAAGTAAAATATGCACTTGTACTATTTTTTACTATAGGGATAAGCCTGAAAAAAGTGCTGAATCTGCATCTTTAGAACAGACCGGATAGGCAACTTTTTTATTTTTTCTGAGACAGTAATCTATCATGATGCCTGCTGACATTGTGATATATTCACAAAGGAAAATAATTGATGTGGTTATGAAGTATAATTAAACTGCTAACAGCACCCAAAATACATACAGGTACATATCTGGCAGAAATAATTCAACAAAGTAATATTTCTAAGTTAACAGCATTGTTAGTCATAAGTAAGATTTCACTTGAGAAACTGTCAGTATTTTTACATTAGATTCTAAAACCTGGTATTAAATTGCTGTTGGGTGACATTCAGACTTTTACAAGGAAACTTATGCTGAGGAAAATTGAACAGCAGCCGTATCGAAAAATGAAATCATGCAAAATTGATGCTGTAGATGCCCTTTCAGCGTATAAACCTTAACAAGATTTGGCCCCCATTTCTCTCACCATGGCTGCTAAGAGAGATCATGTTCCTTGATTGAAGGGTATTCTTTCCTTGTGTCTATAAATAGCTTCTTAGGTCATGACAAAATCCTAGATATTAGCAATGTCTATATATGTAAAGGGACATGGAGTCAGATGCAAAAAAAAACTCATCTCCATTTAACACTGGCTTAAAATTAATATTTTCTGTTTCACTGTTAAGTATATTTAGCAATTAATTAAAATTCCATGCTAATTACTATGCATTTGCTTCTAAACTAATTTTTTTATAGTATACTATACAACATAGCTTTCCAGGGACATAAATGAGGAATTTGTTTTCAACCAAATTGCCTACAGCTGCTTTACCTAGCAGTTGTATTTTGCAGAATATCAAACTGAAATAATTTCAAGCCCCAGATATTGATTTGAGAAAGTAAGAGGATATTACGTAATATGTAAGGGACAAAATTCCAATGGATACAGGAATTTTGTTCTTGTATAAACGATCCACTACTAATAAAGCATTTAGGTTCATAGGTTCAAAAGTCAAAAAGTAAAATGCATACAGTATGTTATTTTGCATTATTGATAGCAACCATTCTCTAACCCACCTAGAATTTTTCTGCTCTGTGAAAGGTTTACTTTAAATAAATATAATGACAAGTAGCCTTAAAATGCATGACATTGTGGATGAACATTGGTATTGTCATATAAAGATTAGTCTTCCTGTGTTTCCTTTTCCAAGTCATAATTCCAACCCGTTCTATCTAAATTTTCTGTTTCACCTTTATCTTGGAGTTGATCTGCTTTGTTTAACCAGTCATTTGGTCAGGTTGGAGTTTTTCTACATTTCAACCCAGTTTTCTAATGTTACCCACATATAGGAACAATGCTATACCATGTTGTTTTAGGTTCTCTTTTAACTTCATCTCTGAAAATCTTACAAATCCTAAAACACCCCTCTAGTTCATCTGATTTCCAAATCCCTTGCAAGATGTCTTTCACAACTTTGAAAAGATTATTGGCCATAATAGATAGCAAACCACAGTAAAGGTGCATACACACTTCCAATTTTTATCGTTCAAAACGAACGACGAACGATCGGTTGGGCAAAAAATCGTTCGTAAAAAAGTAACCAACGACGCCGACGAACGAGGAAAGTCGTTGGAAACGAACGACCGGACCGGCGGATCGGATTGGACGACGATCGTTGAACATCGTTCGTGTGTACGGTCGTTCGTTGATCGTCCATGGTCTGAGCATGCGTAATGAACGAACGTTCGTTCACTTTCCTGTCGTGCACATAGTTCCTCTATCGCTCAAACGATCGTATCTATTGTGTGTACAATATCTACGAACGATCGTGTCGTTATCTCTATGTGCAGGATCGGTGCTATACGATCGTTCGTAGATATCGTGCAGGATCCTTCGTCGTTCGTTTTCCAACGATAATAATTGGAAGTGTGTACGTAGCTTTACTTCTCTGCTCTGTACTTTTCTTCTGTAGTCAAACTGCCTCTTGCTGGCATATTAAGGGAAAATCCTGAACCCAAGCCTGCAGTACCTACAGCCTAGTAAGAGGGAAAGATGTCCACAGAATGCAATCTAAACTCTACACCAGTCTAGACATGCTTTTTCAATCACTATTCCAAGAACCAGGGCAGATATTTTTAGTTCGGAGGACAAACTTATGCAGTTACCACCTCTCATGGGAAAATGAAAAACGGATGAACGGAGATAATTTTAACAGGCAAAGTTTTGGCACTTTCTTTTTGTATCCATGCTTGCTTGTCAGCATCTGCCTTCTAAGCATTCCAATGAGCCTCTGATAATAATAGATTAATAAAAATGTGCTGGGAAGGGCTTTTTGGTGTGTTCAGACACTACCTGGAAGTGTAGGAGCTTTGCTTACAAAATTCAGGCTATTTGGGCTCCCAATCTCATCTCTATCACTGTATTTCCCCCATCATACTACCCAAATCTTTGTCATTTTATATAGTAGTTGAGCTCCAATACACACTCTGATTACAAAACATGAAGTTATTCTAGCCATAAAAATGACAATTGATTGTGTGCATAGTTTTTTGTTTTTTACACTTGTTTTGACAAATATAACTTCCGTAATATTGCTACTATATATTGCATTCCTAGATAATTCCTATACCATATTTCATCCTCTCTTATGTTCTGACCAGCAACACACAGCAAACATGCTATTGTTTACATGGATATTTTAAAATAAAGTGTTTGTTGTGCACAAGGAAACTCCAATTATGGAGGATGGAGGGACCAGAAGGAGCTCGGAGATGAACCTAAACCCATACTGGTGAGAAGGGAGAACCTGACAGCCTAGCCAGGGGTCTGAGAAGTTCTGAACTACAGGGTTTTGTTCCTCTTGGAGTGGCAACCCAGAGGCACCATAAAATCACTTTGGGAGTGGCGCTTCACTCTCAATATCTAGTGCTCCAGGAGCGCTGCATGATGTTTTCAGCGCTCTTGCCTGCATTTAAAGTTAGCTGCAACTAGCTTTAATGGGCAATTTGTAAAACCTCTCCCAGTAAGTTATTTACTGAGCATTTATTTATTTTTCTATTTGTCACTAGTGTGGTTTTTCTGTGTGTCACACAATATATAGGGAGCTGGTACAATATGGGTCAGCCCTGGTGTACTTGGTGAGCTTCTTGGCTTTATCATAATTGCTCTCTATTAGTGGGAGTCTCCCTTCGGGAAGGCTCCCACCTTAGTGCTTAGTGGGCTGGTTACAGTTAGCCCCCAAGGAACAGAACCTGCCTGGTTATGGCTAGGCGGGCCAAGGTAATCCAGTCCCCCGTCCAAGAGTATTATAGCACCCTTTTCTGTGTAGGTGTTTTTGCACACCAGCATTTCTGCACACCGCAGAATCAAAAAAAAGGGAACAAATTAATAAAGTTAAAAAAAAGTAACTTTCTTCATGTACTGCCAAAAAGGAACCCAGGAGGGAATGGTGAATTATTTCTCAGCACTAGTAGTTTTCAAATGCTCCAAGGCCAAGATCCTGCAAAAATCCTGCAATCCTCTGTGGAATCACTAACAAAAAGTACTCCTGACCCTTACCTATCCTTTAATACCTTACATGTATTACATGTACAAGATCCTAACAAAAAACCTTTATCCTATGCCTTAGCCCTAAAGTAAGCCATTTAATTTTTATTTTCCTTCCAAGTTTCTGTATGCAGTTTAGTCATATAAAATCCTTCAAAATGATATCAATAATACAATTATAACTATCTATTTTTTTGTGCACTTCTTTCAATTTGGTTTGTAAAATCAGTCATCTTTATTCATGAAACTGGCAGACACCTTTGGAAATGAGCAGAGTATTAAACTGCCCAGTGAAATGGACAGTTTAGGTACATACTATCATGTTTGCCAAGGCATTGCTTATGATGCCATGTGCAGAATCTAAATTAAAATGCCAGATGTACTAGATTAATAAATAAATTAAAAAGAGAGATTGTAATTCAGGTGGAAAGGGTTGTGGATAAATTCAAATACATAAAAAGGCTTTTTTTGTCACAATTTTTACATGATTACTGTTTAGAGGATTATTTTTAAATGTCGTTTTCTATATTTTTCACCCTTTAATTATAGTAGTATATTAGTAGTAGTATAATAGTAGATAATGAAAATGTAATAAAAATGTGAAATAAAAAAGAATTATCCAGGTCTATTGGTTCTCCGAGTCCTGCTTATTAAATATCAAGGGTTACATTTGGGGGAGGACGGGCAAATCTGCCCCATGTCTTCATTTTGCATCTGTCAACCACAAAAAGCATAATTTACTCTTCATTATTGTACTGGAGTGCAGTACTCTTAATTTTCCCACTAATTCTTAAAAATGTTATATTATTGTGATCCATTATTTATTAATGTTTATTTATTAATAGTTATTAATTATAATGTTATTTATTAATAGTGAATTCATCTTTGATATCCCAGTAGAGTTAGCAAAGCTGTTTCTTCTGTATTAGGGTAAAATATTGTAATTAAGCCTGTTACAATGTTTCCTATCAATTAAAAGGAAAATGACCTAATTAAAGCATAGAATCCCCACACTCCAATACAGTATTGAACCTCCAGCTGTTACAGAAAACAGAGGTGGGGCTTTTAAGAAAAAGGCATTTAGATACAATATGTAGCTTCTGGAATACTTTGTAACCTATTTTACTATAAAAATAATGAAGGAAAGGGCTCTTCACAATTACTAATATTGTACTGCTGAATCCCTAAAGGGTCCAGTAGAGCACTTTATCAGTTCACTGGGGCAGATGGGGATACATACCTCGTGCTAAAGGTTATAAGGTCTGATAAATATATCAGGCATCTCAAACATTATTAGACCCATTGCTATGGGGTGCATTATCCTAATTTGCTAAAATGAAAGGAATATGAAAGAAATATTATTTGACTGAAAGCCAAAATAATAAGACTATCAAAAACCAACTGTGACTGTGAGGTAGCCAAAAGCTAAACTTAAGACTGAATTTGAAAGTACGGAATCAACAGGTATATGTATTTAAAAATGGAGCTTTGAGCATAGCCCTCCATCCAGCTAATCACTGGGTTATTAAAAAAAATTATTCTAAGAGCCCAAAATTCTGTGGTCACATGATGTGCCAAGTCTCAATCTTCCAAACATTATCTTCTTGGCTGTTCAGTAGTTGGTTTACTTATCTTAATGTGAGGGAGTAAGGGACATGGGCAAGGGTAGTAAGGTCGGCAAAAAAGGCTTCAAACATATTTATTTTTATAACAACTGCAGAAAAGGCAAGATGAGCTGTAGGAGGAAAAGGAGTGAAGTTTGGCCAAAGGAAAAACGTGTGCAGCACAAGAAGCCATTCCAATGTGTTGTAGAGTAGATAATGAAGTGATGAACACCTCTGCCGATAGGAACCAGGTTGTAAATGTTGATTGTAATTACAAGAAAGTCTTCAGGCTGACTATACCCTATTATGTGTAACCCTCAGTATTTAACAAATATTTATTTCATCTGTGTATGGTCCATGTAAACCAGAATACAATGGCCCTAATTCATCAAGCAGAATCGGACGCTCGCTCGCACATTCATATTTGTGATCCGAAATCGTACGCCATCGCGCAATTCAGCAACTGATAAAGCTCGCGGCCGGAGCCGCGCATCTCCGGCAGCTTTACACTGGCGAGCTTGCATTAAACGTCACTGTTCCCCTAAAAAATCATTCTTTCTAATGGCACACATATTACCCTTAGCCCTAAAAAAAAATGTTTGCGCTGTTTAAATGTTTTAAACATTTATGTGTGCTAAGAAAACAGCATATTTTTAAATCACTTATTTCTTTCCTGTTAGGCAAGAGTTAACCCAGTTCAACTCCTCTCCATAGGCGCCTATATAAAAGCTTCCGATGC